>NC_134484.1:362858540-363053540 GCF_040206685.1 Ascaphus truei | reverse complement strand
CACACACACACACACACACACACACACACTCACACACACACACACACACACACACACACACACACACACACACACACACACACACACACACACACACACACACACACACACACACACACACACACACACACACACACACACACACACACACACACACACACACACACACACACAATGACAGAGACAGACACACACAATGACAGAGACAGACACACACACACAATGACACACACAGTGACACACACACACACACACACACACACACACACACACACACACACACACACACAATAAGCCCACCTCTGCAAACACACAAAAATAAGGTCTCTCCCCCTTGAGGTGGGTAAGGTGCCTAGGAGGGAGTATAAGGGGGCATGTTGGTTACCTGGGGCCCGTGGATGGGCTGCTGGAGCAGCATAGGTAACCAGTGCAGCTGAGAGACTGGCAGGCCCACGGAGCCTAACGGGAGGGACAGAGAGGCAGAGCCGGCATTACTGGAGGAGAGAAGCGAGGGGGTCAGTGCTGTAGGAAGAGACGGGCCAAAAAAAAATTGACAGAGTGACAGCACGGGCAGCCAATCAGGAAAGGGGGAGTTTAATTTTTTTTTTTAAACCATTCTTGCAGGCTTGCTTCCCGGGGGCCGGATCAAATGACTTTGTGGGCCTTACACGGCCCGCGGGCCGGACGTTCCCCACCCCTGCTCTAAGGGATGCCACAGTGTGTCTGTGTTCAACACAGTGCTGTACGAGTACAGTAGGGTCCGTACCCTTACGTATCACACTTTTGTGTTCAATTTATCTCACTTTAAGCATGCGTGTAGTCTTGCCTACATAGACAAGACCACATGGACACCTGATAATGTACACCACAAGTGTAGATCTACATGTTATACGATTATGAATAGTGATTTTTTTACCACTATGTGGATGACAAAATACATCCCCGGTAATAAGACTGTTACACACTGAACAATTCATACACCAGAAGTTACCCTGTTTACCGCCTTCTAGGAAGTGGGGCGTATGGTAGTGGTCTTTGTTGTCAGCATGTATCAAGTTGTCTGACAGATTTCTCCCTCTCCTATAAGCAACCAAGGGGGGTGTCTGACAACTATCTGCTAACACATCATCATTCTGCAGCAGGTGCCAATGTTTCCTGATAGTAAATCTGACAAAATTACTAGCCCTATTGTATGTGGTGGTAAATACAATACGTTTCTCATTCTTAGTCACCCTATTAGGAATCACCTCTTTTTAAAGGGCTGCATCAAGCACTGCCGGCGTATATCCCCTTTTAGTGAACCTCTCACGAAGGTCATCCATAGCCGGTGCTAGTTTATCCTGTCGACTAGTGATCCTAGAAATCCTCACTTTTTGTGAGAAAGGCAGGGCATTGATGAGGAATGGGGGATGGTGACTGTCAGCACGTAACACGGCATTTCTGTCAGTATCTTTTCTGTAAAGGTCTGTGTGGAACTCACCATTTTCTTGGGACATCAGGACATCTAGAAAGGATAATTGCTTAGAGCTCCAGACATTAGTAAGCTGTACAGGAGAAGGGAGATTGTGTAAATAATCAAAAAATGACAGTAACTGGTCCTCAGTGCCTGTCCACACAAAGAACAGATCGTCAATATACCTATAATACCCAATTATGTATTTAAAGTATAATGATGCGTATATATACTTCTCCCCAAAATCTACCATATACAGGTTGGCATACGCGGGCACCATATTGCTGCCCATCGCAGTTCCCTTAATTTGCAAAAAATGCTCCTTTTCAAATTTAAAATAGTTTTTATGAAGGATGAAATGTAAT
Source organism: Ascaphus truei (assembly GCF_040206685.1). Classification (NCBI taxonomy): domain Eukaryota; kingdom Metazoa; phylum Chordata; class Amphibia; order Anura; family Ascaphidae; genus Ascaphus; species Ascaphus truei. The sequence continues at coordinate 363,051,722 of NC_134484.1, read as the reverse complement.
AGGAGCATAATATATTCAGTGGGGACTGTCGCCTGGTATTGGGCAGATAAAGCAGTTTTTGCTATATTTAAGCCATCCTCGTGAGGTATAATTGTATACAAGCTGGAGACGTCCATACTGACCATTATGTGGTCAGTACCATTGCGTGGGATATCTTTGAGTTTGGTTAAAAAGTCAAAGGTATCCTTCACGTATGAGCGTGCTTTCTGCGCTATGGGGTTGAGGAATGTGTCAACATATATGGCTAATGGTTGATTAAGTGAATGTATAGCTGCTATTATTGGTCGCCCTGGAGGTGACTGGAGATTTCTATGTATTTTTGGGAGGGTATAAAACAATGGGCATTTGGGATGTTCTATTGTGAGAAATTCTGCTTCAGTCTCAGATATCCAGCAGTTGTTAAGGCCAAGCTGGATAATCTCCTTTATCTCCCTCGCATAAGTCGGAGTGGGGTCTCTATCCAATTTGATGTAACAATCAATTGAGCTCAGTTGTCTTGTAATTTCTGTTTTATATGCTACAGTATATAGTCTTGTATGACAAGGGCGCCACCTTTATCTGCCCTTTTAATGATAATATTACTATTACTGGACAGTTTTTTAAGGGCGTTCTTTTCCCTAAGCGTCATATTGTGCGTTATTTTATGCCTATTGATAGCATATTTAGCAATGTCTGCCTTAACTAATCGCATATAGGTACTCACTGACTGGTTTTTCAAAGGAGGTATGAATGTGGATTTTAATTTACATACTTTGGAACCTTTCTGATCGGCTGAATTAACTGTCCCTGACGGTTCGTTAGGCTGTGCCAAATTATCTGTCCCTGGTGGCTCTGTAGGCAGCATCGTTTCTGTTGTCCTGTGGGAAAAAAAGGATTTCAGGTTAAGTAAACGTTCAAACTTAAATCAGTCAACTTCTAGCCCAAAATCATCAAAGTTTGAGGTGGGTACATAGGAGGGGCCACGTGCCAGTACAGACATCTCATCTGCACTTAGTAATATGCTGGGAAAGATTAATGACCAGGGTATCCATACTCATTGGCGCGTTTGTGATCGGAGGTAAGGAGATTTTTCTTTTCTTCCCCCGTCTGGTTTTCTTGGCCCCTTTTCCGCAGTCTGTCCTAAAAAAGGAGTCCGTGGTGCTTCCTTCTGTCGTTCAGTAGAGGAGTGGGATTCAGAATCACTGGTGTTGGCATCTGTGTTTGTCGGGGGGGTCTGTCCTTCCTGGGTTTGCGTTGCTTGCGATCCTGCTTTAGCCACGGGTAGATACTCACGTCCTTATAATCCTGCACCACTTTCTTGAATTTCAATTTTTTGAAATGGATCAGGTGACTCTTTATTTTCTCCAATTTGATCTTTAAAGTGTCCAGAGATTGTATAATATCAGTACTGGAACTCGCCTGCTCAATCAGGATTTCCACCTTCAGTATATCCCTTCTGGTGTTATTAAGTTGTTCCCCCACCTCCTCTATCACCAAGATGATAAGGTCTAATGAGGCCTTATTAAGTACCTGGCACCACCTTTCACAGAAAGCCATATTTTCTGCCCCTATGGTTGGCCTGTTTTTTATCCGAAATCCTCTGGGAATCAGCTTCTGCTTGTAAAACTCAGACGGTGTGCTGCCGTGTGCAAAAAGCTCAATCTCTCTCCTTTTAAGGCGCTCCAATTCCTGCAGATGGTCCTGCGGCCGGTCTGGCCCAAAAGCTTCCTCTGGAGTGGATTTAAAAAGTATTCTGTTCATTTCTTGTTCAGTAAGCACCAATGTATCAGCCCTTTGCATCAGGCCTAGGGAGAGATTACATAGACTCTCCATTGATACAAAGGCGCGTATGTAAAGGTTATCAGGCTGCTACCTTTAAGCAGTGTTTAATCAAAGCTGCAGCAAACAACAGTTCTCACCCCATATAAAACAGTCCTCACACTTGAAAGTAAATGCAAAAGCCAAAGCCAAGAGGCTAATACAGTGGGGATATCACAAGGAAAAAAAGGATGCTGAATGGCTGCTGATGCCTGGGAAAACCCAGGGTGCAACAGCTGCTGTAAACAGGCTGTCAAAAGACTTGCTGTGGGTGCTATGCACTGAATCTGGAAGGTATACAGTCACATATAGAAGCACATGCACACCGCTGGTAGGTGCTGGAGGGGGGTACTTATCTGCCGGTGCGCTGTGTCCAGGGAGGCCCAGACATCCCAGAGGTACTTGAGCAAAGGAATGGAAGCAGGCACACAGTCTTTCTAAAGGTGCAGTTTATTGTGCCACCAAAGGTCCAACGTTTCGGCAATAGATTGCCTTTATCAAGGAGAGTATGGAAAATAGCTGAAGCGCTCAAATGCAGGTATATCTCAAAATGATAATAAGCCAGACCACTGTACCAGGGTACTAACAATTGATATAGTACCTATTGTGTCATATAATGGGTACTATCCTCCTGAAGACAGGTGGTGTGTGGTGCAACCCACTCACCATCAGTCTCATTGGCAGGTTCCCCTGAAAAATATGCAAATACTCACATCCTGGTAGGGCAGGCAGGCAGGCTGTGCAGCTACTCAATGCAATACAGGGAAAAGGGAGACCAAAAAGCGCACCAGCACAATCGGAGCAGGAAGAACCCAAGACAAAAAAATGATTAAAAGGGCACTTTAATGTGGCAAAAGACCCATCCAATGCATTTCGAACGTCGCAGCGTTCTTTTTCAAAAAAAGAACGCTGCGACGTTCGAAATGCATTGGATGGGTCTTTTGCCACATTAAAGTGCCCTTTTAATCATTTTTTTGTCTTGGGTTCTTCCTGCTCCGTTTGTGCTGGTGCGCTTTTTGATCTCCCTTTTCCCTTTATCAAGGAGAGGGCTACAGAACATACTAAATATACCACTATTTATACACAAATGGGTACTCACTCGTCCACGATCACTACTGCCTTGCTCCTGGATGTCGACGCCCCCATCGTGATGTCAGAGCACCAGCGCGACGTGGCGTGATGACGTCATGCGCCACCAGGGGAGGATCCCAGGGTTCCACGAGGAGACAGCCTCTCCAATGCCTGCAGCAGGAAAAGATGGCTGTCCTGCAGGATGCTGGACACTCAGGGAGCAGCCCTCTTACTGGCAGCAGAGGCTTCCCTGGTGACGTCAGCGTGCCCTCACGACGTGACGCGATGACGTCAGCCGTCCGGGAGGGGGTGGGGGGGTGGACGGACCCCAGGCATCAGACCTGCCCTGGAGTGGAAAAAGACAGCCTGATGCCCAAGGAGACCTGAATGATCATGCAGGGATGAGAGCCCTTACATAAACAAACAAGTGTAGTGAGACTTTAATATATTATAAAAGAACAAAAGTAAATAAAGTGTACAAATTAATTGTATAACCACAGTGTCACCTAATAAAGTGTCTAAAAATGGTGTAGAACTGTATTACTATTATCCACATATGGATAATAATGCATTTGCCCATTTTAAATACATATAACTTTCAATAAATACAGTATATACATATTACACTTACCTTTTACAGGCACCCACGATGAAGGCCATCTTCATCCTCATCTTCATCTTGCCCATGTCCCTCCGGTGCTGCAAAACATACTGTACAGAAGATTAAAAATAGCCCCTAACCCCTTAATCACCTTAGCGGTCATTAACCGCTACAGTCATTAAGGGGTTAACCCACCCTCACCCACTAACACAGGCGGGAGGCCTACATACCCTCCCCCACTACCCACCCCGTGAGGCCTAACCACCCTCACCCACTAACCCACTAACCCAGGCGGGAGGCCTACCCACATACCCTTGGGGCCAATACCCCCTTCACCCACCCCCAGTACCCACAAGAAAAACAATACACAGCCCCACAATAAATATCATTATATTTATTCTATACATAACCCACCCTCTGTGCCCCCCCATAAATACATGATTTATTATTTTACATACAGGGTTAATACCCCAGGCCCACGGGAGTCCCCGGTCACCTCACAGACCTACAGTAGCCCAGCACGGGTCACCTCACAGACCTACAGTAGCCCAGCACCATGTTTCAAACAGGGTCTGGAGGCCTGTTGGTGGTCCCCGCCAGGCGCCATTGTCCACCAGGTGGTCTCCGCGGGTCACCGTGGGTCACAATGGGGTCTCCACGGTAGGCGGATGGATGTCTGGGGGGCCTCGGGTCAGACCCACAGGTGTCTGAGGGGCCTCGGGTGGTTCCCACGGGGGTTTGGGGACCCACGGGTGGTCCCTACGGGTCCGCGGTGCTCCCACAGATGTGGGGCCACCGGTTCTTCCCCGCAGGTGTCCCCCGGGGACCCGGTAGCCTGCTACCCGTGGAAAGCCCGAGGATATCTCAGGTGGTCTCCAGAGGTCTCCCACAGACCAAAAGGAACCAACCCTGTATGTAAAAAAAATAAACCTGACCTATACATTAAATACATCAATCCCCCCCGCCCCCCCAACACATACAGTACAATAATGTGCAAAATAACTATTATCCAGATATGGATAATAGATTATTTGGCCATTATGAAACACATAAAACATGCATAATTCAAAACATGAATTCTTAATCTTAAAATCACCACATTGCATGTTACAATAAATCCAGCAGTACTTGTAAAAATAAAACAACAAACCAGCAGCTACACAAATGTATATGAAATGTCACACAATTGCATTGAGTGTGTACATGATGCAATTAATCTGTGCATCATGTAACACTATGCAAATATATGTAACAATAAAATACACTATGAACAATGTCCCCTAACCACCAATGCCATCATGAAAATCAAATAGAAACTGTAGGTCTGTGAGGTGACCCGTCAGGCCCACCGGGGACTCCCGTGGGCCTGTATGTAAAATAATAAATCATGTATTTATGGGGGGGCACAGAGCAGCGGTGGTGGGGGGGTGATGATTTGGGCTTGTTTTGCAGCCACAGGACCTGGGAACCTTGCAGTCATTGAGTCGACCATGAACTCCTCTGTATACCAAAGTATTCTAGAGTCAAATGTGAGGCCATCTGTCCGATAGCTAAAGCTTGGCCGAAATTGGGTCATGCAACAGGACAATGATCCCAAGCACACCATCAAATGTACAACAGAATGGCTGAAAAAGAAAAGAATCAAGGTGTTACAATGGCCCAGTCAAAGTCCAGACCTCAACCCGATTGAAATTCTGTGGCTGGACCTTAAGAGAGCTGTGCATAAACAAATGCCCACAAACATCAATGAACTGAAGCAACGTTGTAAAGAAGAGTGGGCCAAAATTCCTCCTCAACAATGTGAGAGACTGATAAAGTCATATAAAAAATGATTCCTTCAAGTTATTGCTGCTAAAGGTGGTTCTACAAGCTATTGAATCATAAGGTATACTTAGTTTTTCACACATGACTTTTCCATTTTGGCTTTATTTTTGTTAAATAAATCATGACACGGTGTAATATGTCATGTGTTGTTTTTCATCTGAGTTTGTATTTACTTAATTTTAAGACCTGCTAAGGAACAGATGATTGTTATTATGCCCTGATATGTAAAACCATAGAATTCAAAGAGGGTGTACTTTCTTTTTCACACAACTGTAGGTGCCCATTTTTGATAACTGGGCTATTATAAGCTGAGAACCGGCATTATTCATTAGCTGGGCATCCTGTGAGCAGTCCTAGAGAACTCCTGGGAAGGGGGAACCCGATGCGTGTAGCACCTATTGCCAGGGGATTTATCACCAGGAACAATATTGTCACTTCCGTTTTACGGGATGAGCTGACGGCGTTCATCACCATGCTGGAGAGCTGGAGTACTGCAGACATTGCTCCCAACAGGGTGGCTAAGACGGTGTTTGAGTTGTTACTCATACTGTACATGCCTAAGGCCTACCGCCGTTTGTGAGTTTGATATACTTTATCATACTAGGAGAGTGCGCTTTCTCTTCTTTTTTTCCTCATATATACATAGATGTATATTTAAACATGCGATAACATAGAATACAAACAATTAACACTTTAGACAAATAACAAAAAACATGGGCGGGATCCACAAGTCACTCACCCAGAGGGCAAGTGACGTTCTCCTCCTACATATATACCTGCTCCCTAAGTCCAGCCGCCAGAGTGACCACATACTGTACAACCCAGCTTTTTTCTCACTACCCTTCCTTAAAGGTACAGAGGGCTTCTTGTGCCAAACATTTATTTTTGAATGCCAGGTCTATCTCTAAAATATGTTGTGGGCATACTATGTCTTCTTTATATTACTTACTTTGTTCCGTGAATAAAAGCTTTACTTTAATTGTCTCTTAAATAAAACTTGCACAGTCAGGTGTGATGATATCAGGCAGATGGGCTCAGTCTGTCAGCTAAGAGTTTTGTAAATAATTGATAGTCCTGAATAAGTAGTGTAATTTGCCTGCATGATGTGGCCTGTTATAAAACTCAACCGTTTTTTTGGCAACACCCTAATGTCAGCCAATGCCTGAAACGTTTGCTCGATTTGTTACATTTCTCTGGGAAGGTATGTTAATACTGTACCTTGGAAACATTGTATTTGTAAAATTCAAAAACCCTGGCCTCCTACGCTTACATTTTCAGAGATTATTTAGATTTTCTAATTTCTTGATTTATTTCAATTTCTGCTTTATCTAAACTGTGCAGTAATTACAAGGTACTGCAGACCAGTTTGTCTCAGACGTTATATTTGACTGAATGTCTCTGTAGTGGCTTCATTAGGGACAACCTATTATTCCCTCAAGCTACAGTAACATACAGTACACAACATAAAAGGGATATATAAGTATTTATATATATTTTCACATATGTATACAATTTGGTGTATTTTTCTACCATTTATCACTGTGTGTGTGTATATATATATATATATATATATATATATATATAGCAAATGGAAATATTACTGTATGCTCATTTGCATGTCTTAGACAGGTCTGCTACCCCTCCTTTCGCCATTATCACCCAGCACACCCACTGCAGCAAGGGATTCTGGGAAATGACATGCAAATGAGCACACCGTGCCACCTTTTGTTTCAAAACAATTTTTAACATGGTTCCCTATAGGCTTAAGCTTGCTGCATGGTCACAGCTTTGAGCCAAGCCAGGGTTAAGATGCATAGCCAGTAAACCCACCCACAGACAGCCATTTCGACCTTAATGGGTCTCATCAGTGTGGGGTTGGTTATATGGTCGGTCGGTCTTAACCCTGGCTGTGACCATGCAGCAAGCTTAAACCTATAGGGGAACATGTTGAATGGGTTTGAAGCAAAAGGTGGCACTGTGTGCTCATTTGCATGTCATTTCCCAGAATCCCTTGCTGCAGTGAAAGTGCTGTGTGCTGGGTGATAATGGTGATAACGGGTTGCAGACCTGTCTAAGACATGTAAATGAGCATACAGGATATATTTCCATTTGATATATATATATAAAACAAAAAGAAAGAAAGCGCCCGATCCTAGTGTAGGAACAAATGTGAAAAACAAGCATGTAATGAGTATACTCATTCGCCAACCGCCGTAAGACACTGCTCTGCTCACACGCCACTCTTTTCCTCCGTGAAGTCCCAGTTCCTCTGAGACACCGTCCAGCAGGGGCCTCAGAAAATGCACAACCTCTCCCGATGTGACCCGGAAGTACACCGCTCACTACAGCAACTCCGGATGGGAGGAAATTGTAATGTGACCCTGTGGAGGAGAAGGGGCAGGGGCAGTAGTTCGCCGATGCGTAGCAGCGTTTGCAATGTCCCAGCAGAAGCCAAAGTATGAATGAGTGTGGTGACAGACTGTCAGTAGCTCACACTAACACTCCCAACGCGTTTCTTCACGCTAAGGTGATTTCATCAGGGGATAAATGACGGACATACGTCATAGCTATTTATATTTGTGTGCACCAATCAACCACCATCTTGGCTGATTAGTTAATTAATTAACACATTAAAGTAATTTGAAACTAAGGAGACAACCACCTTACGTCTTGATTTGTCTAAAAACATAATAAACGTATATATTAAAAAAAAACGTATATATAAAAAAACTTTACAATAAAGACATCAATTATACACATCAAGTATAAAATCCAATGAAAATTTGTATACAAATAATTACATAATCAATTAAATAAATATATACATAAACAAACATACATTCATTCATGTGTACAACTCTGGTGTAAATGTGTATAGCTACCAGATATACATGTGTAGCCCTTTTTCTGAACACCTTCCTAAGGGACTACTGGTAACTGCACAACACCTGTGGCTCCAGGAGATCTGAGCCTCCGCTAGCTGGGAGCCTGGGGTAATACTCACACATTTACATAGCGCAGCGCCTCCACCTGCGATGGCTCCCACCGAAGGGGGAGTGGTTCCTCGCAGGACACTCAATAAACACATACACAGTGATTATATAATAACTAACACTTTACTTGAGAACATAGAAAACATAACACGACATAACCTTATGCTATAACTGTATCACCTTATACACAATATCTGGTGTCCCTCTCTAGAGGAGACACTGAGTGACCTGGCACATAACTCTTCCACCATCACCGGCGATCCCACCCAGTGTTCGGTAATCCCCCACCCAATGTCCCGCACTCTCGCAGAGATCGTGGGTGACTGCGCAGTCACAGTTAAGCTAAGGGCCCGGTGGTGCACTTAAAATTCAGAGTTACCTGCCGAGCACTCCGGTGCTCGGGCCTGCAACGATCTTCACAAAGGGTCAGACGTGCGATGCATCCGTCTGATCCTATCCAGGTGATATTCTCCGTGGGCCCCAACGTGGATCCGAACTCCGTCACGGAACTGCAGCAGCCGCTGATTCCCTAACTAGCTAAGTGACGCACGCTATACTATAGGCCGTCCCTATAGCACAGCAACCTGTGGTGTCTTTGGGGAAACTCCTAGGGGCCTGCGGGGTTAATACCTGCCCCACTCCCCTCGCTCGTCCCAGTCCTAACTCTAGCTAATAACTCGCTAATACTAACAGCGCCGGCAGCAGACACACTGCACACACAGTCAGCCTGCAGACAGCAACACACGCTGCACACGCTGTACGCGGTACATGCAACAACAATACACAGCAACAACTCACAGCACACGCTGTGCCTACTTGTCAGCGCTCACAGCACTACCAGCGTGACACTGACAAGCATGCACCCTCTCACACCTAAGGGTGACCTCCCTATCTCGGGCCGTCCCTTATCAATTACCCCCTACCCTAACAGGGATTTGGGGCCTGCCTGGGACTTGGGGATCCTTACCTGGTGCAGGAGCCACTCGCTCCCTGCACCCTTCCTTCCCCTTCCTGCTCCTCAGCCTGACTGCCTGCCGCAAAGCCCGCGAAATGTATCTATATTTCTTCCAGAGAATCCTGAGCCCTCATTGGCCGCTATGAGGCACCTGGTGCCTGTCTCCCTATGCCTCCTGGGAATTGTAGTTCCCAGGAGGCTGCTACAGCATTGGGGCCGTGTGCGCGCTTCTCCCGCGCATGCGCGAACGCCTAATGGCCGCCGCAACCTCTCTCTCCACTTTCCTGCCCTCTCGCGACTTCTCTGGGGCTGCCTTAACTTTCTACCCCTCTCTGCGCATGCGCGATCCCACGCACGCTCGCGCAACATGTCATGGCGCCCTCCGCTAGCCTGGTGCGCCGCCGGAGCTCCAGGGATGCCGAGCGCTCCCTGCACTGGCCCCCACCCTCGCGAAGTACCGGCGGGTCCGTCGCTGCCTCCGGCGGCACCCGCGACCACTCAGCACTCGCGGAGGGGGGTCAGTGAGTCAAAAATAATCTCAGGGCTACATTCTCCCCCTCGCAGAATCCCAACGACCTCGCTTGGGTAGCAACCATGCAACAGAGGATTATATAATGGAAAATGCATTGTAACCGATACATCACACACAAGCAATTCCCCATTTGTACCCAACATCATCCCATGGATACCCGAGGCCAGCTGAGTCTCAGACTGGAGTGCCCCTAACTGATTGGGTGAGGGTATCCTACCGTGACTCCTGTGAGTCTTTTGGAACTCGATATCAGTCTTTACCGTCAAACCACTGCCTCCCCCTCGTAGAAAAAATAGTAAGGGGTCCTGGGTATTGACCCTTGCCGGATCCTCCGGTTTCATCTCACGGGAGACAGGGAGGTTCAGTCTCTTGCCTCGGTCCACCACATGGCGAACAAAACGCTCCATCGTACGTATGGGAGAGGCCACAACTACCAGAGCGGTCTCAGCACAATCTTTATCCGCTCCAGCAATCCCTTTAACGGTGACATCTTCTGTGGACAGCACAACCTCTTCGTGCAGGCCCGTGTCTTGAGAAGGCCAAGCTTGGAGATTCCTCGCGCAGGAGTAAGTGTCGCTCCGGGCCGTTGTACCGGATACCTTGATGAGGTCTAATCCGCTCTCCGGTCTGCAGAGATCTTCTGGGGAAGACACCTCTACCAGGACGCGATGACGAGGTGAGCCTATCGCCCGGGTGACCCTACCTTTGGAGTCACGAGGCTCCACGATGACCGGGGAGCTCACACCCGACACCCCTGGGGCAGTCAACGCACCCCTTTCGTTGTTGGCAGGTACTGATCCCAAGCCTGGGACCGCTGGTACCTCGGTGGTAGGCCGGACTGGCTGTTGCAGGGCACACGGGCCCATATCATGGTCTGCATCAGCTGAGGTGGTTGGCTCGGTGACCTCACTAGAGTGGTCCGCCGGCAGGCGCATCACCACGAGCGGTTGGTCACTGGAATCCCCAGACAAGGATGGGGGTATAAACACCTTACCCTGGGATTCCGGGATCTGTGGTTCTGGTCTCGGTGGTTCCTGCTCGGGAACCGGGTCTGGAACCGACAACTGTAGCTCGGCCTTCGGCGGCTCCGGCTCAGTGTTTGGAAAGTCCATTTGGGCACACGGCCCCTCCACCACCTCCATCGCTGAAGTGGAAGAATTAGTAGCGGCTTCACCCGCCTCGGTAGAACCATCAGACGTGTCTTTCTCTGCAGGTTCCACTATCAGAGGTTCCTGCTCTACCACTTGAACGTCCCCTTTGAGAGGGTCTGGAACCGTGTCTGCAACAGGGGTCTGGACACACGGGTCCCCGGAGGTCTCTGGAAGCAGGGGTATGATAGACTTTAAGAACCAGGCACCGCAGCAGTTACATTGGGGCTCCCATGCCAGTGCACCTCTACGACAGTCACAGGTGGTGCTAAAACACTGGGTAAACATTCCTCCGTCCACCTCGGTTGACCTGAAGCCTATCGGTAACTGGGACAGTTCGACTCCCTTTTTATAGGCTTCACTCAGGCAGGGGCACATTAGCACAATTTCATATATTCCTGGCAATTGCCAGGGCACATACACATCAGGGTGTAACCCCTGGCAGTCTCTCTCATTCTTGGAGGAAAAATCATCAGTTTCTGCAACGGTGTTCTCCTCTTCCTCTGACGGTTCTGTGGGTTGCGACAGTCTGGGTCTCAGGAACTGCGCCTCACAGTCAGGGCACTTAGGCCCTCGGGTCAATTCACCAACGGGACAATCACATTCGCTCAGGCGGCCATGCAGGCATTCTTCCCCATCTACCACTGTCGTTATGAGCGTCACGGGTAACATAGGTGACCCGTCCGTCCAGCCACCAGTCACATTATATTCTTCACACACACATGGGCATACTACCATTGGCGAGCCTAAAGGTGCGACCCGTATGACTCTATACAGCCAAGCGTGTTTTTCTCGGCATCCCTTGCTTTCCTTAGGGGGAACAGAAATTGCTGATTGCTGCTCAAGGCACTCCCTCCCCCTGGTGGACTCTAGAGGAGGGGCAGCACAGTCTTTCAAGGAGGGTTGCGAGCTCTGCACTGAGTCACTCACAGTGTGGGGGCGGGGCTCTGGTTTTCCCGCCAGTCCTGGGCAGAGGCTTGCAACATTCTGGCAATCAGCCGCACATGTGCCATTTTGATTTGGCGGGAGCCGCCATTTTAGGTGGGACTCACTGTTAATGTCAATAGGGCTCTCGGTGCAGGCAGAAACTGCCAAGTCGGGGTAAATAAAGAGGCACCCATCGGTCGGACCCCCGGGCAGATTTAAGAATCGGGGGCCATCTTCCTCGCTTATGGCCTGGCCTACATATATCAGTACAGCACTCCATTGCAAGGTGGCATCATACCTTCGCTCTCTGACCCACGTACCAGCTAGCCCAGGGAGCTTCCGAACCTGCGCCTGGACATCTAACAAGGACACGCCAGCCGGGACTGCCCCCACGGCAACCACGCGGTTAGGAGTCTTGTTAACCTTCAAGGCCCATGCGTAGACCTCCTGCTTTGAGAGCACCCACATGGTGAAACAAAAATAGAGCACAATTTAGAAAAAAATTACAGGGCACCCCAGGTCTGAGATCTCAGCAGCGCCTCCAAATGTAGCCCTTTTTCTGAACACCTTCCTAAGGGACTACTGGTAACTGCACAACACCTGTGGCTCCAGGAGATCTGAGCCTCCGCTAGCTGGGAGCCTGGGGTAATACTCACACATTTACATAGCGCAGCGCCTCCACCTGCGATGGCTCCCACCGAAGGGGGAGTGGTTCCTCGCAGGACACTCAATAAACACATACACAGTGATTATATAATAACTAACACTTTACTTGAGAACATAGAAAACATAACACGACATAACCTTATGCTATAACTGTATCACCTTATACACAATATCTGGTGTCCCTCTCTAGAGGAGACACTGAGTGACCTGGCACATAACTCTTCCACCATCACCGGCGATCCCACCCAGTGTTCGGTAATCCCCCACCCAATGTCCCGCACTCTCGCAGAGATCGTGGGTGACTGCGCAGTCACAGTTAAGCTAAAGGCCCGGTGGTGCACTTATAATTCAGAGTTACCTGCCGAGCACTCCGGTGCTCGGGCCTGCAACGATCTTCACAAAGGGTCAGACGTGCGATGCATCCATCTGATCCTATCCAGGTGATATTCTCCGTGGGCCCCAACGTGGATCCGAACTCCGTCACGGAACTGCAGCAGCCGCTGATTCCCTAACTATCTAAGTGACGCACGCTATACTATAGGCCGTCCCTATAGCACAGCAACCTGTGGTGTCTTTGGGGAAACTCCTAGGGGCCTGCGGGGTTAATACCTGCCCCACTCCCCTCGCTCGTCCCAGTCCTAACTCTAGCTAATAACTCGCTAATACTAACAGCGCCTGCAGCAGACACACTGCACACACAGTCAGCCTGCAGACAGCAACACATGCTGCACACTCTGTACGCGGTACATGCAACAACAATACACAGCAACAACTCACAGCACACGCTGTGCCTACTTGTCAGCGCTCACAGCACTACCAGCGTGACACTGACAAGCATGCACCCTCTCACACCTAAGGGTGACCTCCCTATCTCGGACCGTCCCTTATCAATTACCCTCTACCCTAACAGGGATTTGGGGCCTGCCTGGGACTTGGGGATCGTTCCCTGGTGCAGGAGCCACTCGCTCCCTGCACCCTTCCTTCCCCTTCCTGCTCCTCAGCCTGACTGCCTGCCGCAAGGCCCGCGAAATGTATCTATATCTCTTCCAGAGAATCCTGAGCCCTCATTGGCCGCTATGATGCACCTGGTGCCTGTCTCCCTATGCCTCCTGGGAGTTGTAGTTCCCAGGAGGCTGCTACAGCATTGGGGCCGCGTGCGCGCTTCTCCCGCGCATGCGAACGCCTAATGGCCGCCGCAACCTCTCTCTCCACTTTCCTGCCCTCACGCGACTTCTCTGGGGCTGCCTTAACTTTCTACCCCTCTCTGCGCATGCGCGATCCCGCGCACGCTCGCGCAACATGTCATGGCGGCCCCTGTTAGCCGGGTGCGCCGCCGGAGCTCCAGGGATGCCGAGCGCTTCCTGCACTGGCCCCCACCCTCGCGAAGTGCCGGCGGGTCCGTCGCTGCCTCCGGCGGCACCCGCGACCACTCGGCACTCGCGGAGGGGGGTCAGTGAGTCAAAAATAACCTCAGGGCTACACATGGTTTGATATTTAGAGATTATAATACTTGTGCTGGTGAATGAAACCTATAATAAATTATCTAAGTGCCTATTACACCCTGTACAGACCTGAATGCTTGCATAACATTGATGCTATATTATACATTACAAAACAAAACATATGGTGAAAATATATATGCATGTGATACAAACTACAAGGGAAAAGGCGGGGGGGGGGGGGAAGGGAAGGAGGGGGGAGGAGAGGGAAAAAAATGGGGGGATAAGAAAAATGAGAAGTCCACCTTGAAAAATATTGATAATCATATAAAAATGTGAATATGACAAATATGTTCCAAAATTATTAGTGTTTCTGTAGATCGCTGTTTCAATAGTGTTATCAAGACCTCTTGTGATACGCACATCCAAGAACATAATGTGTTGGGATTATATTCTAGGGTAAGACACAAATTGAGGTCATTGGTATTAAGAATCCCAACGAACTCTTTGAGTCTTTCTATGGTGCCATTCCACAACATCATCACATCATCGATATAGCGTCCTTTAACTGTACTTTAACACCATAATATGTCTTGGAGCCACTCTATAATGTGTAAGAAGTGCCATAAGTGTATCAACACGAGCACTGCATGGATTGGCAACAATGGGTGACCTAGTAACCAATAGAAACACTTCAGAGCATATAAAAATCGTGATTGTTTCTGTGGGACCTCCCCCTCTGATTGTAGCCTTGAGAAAGCGTTTCTCACACGAAACGCTCGCGTTGGCACCTCTCACGTGCACACGCACGGTCAGCACTGACGTGGCAGCCTCACATCTCGCAGAGCGAATAGCTGCCAGACCGTGTGCCTGCACACACCCTCCTGTATCGGGCCAGAGTTTCTGAGTTCACTCGGTGGGCTGAGAGTAAGGAGATTTTGTTGCAAACATCTTCATTGGCATTCATGGTATCGTCTACAAGGTACACATACCGCTATATCGCAGCACTTACCCGACTGAGTATACCTTCATGCAGTGGTATTATTTACCTGTTTGAGATCATAATTTAGACAGTACCTGACGATTGAGCACATTCATTAATATGTGCACAGGCATACCCAACAAGCCACACCATTTCTAGGTATCTGGTAGTTGCTGTTATTCATGTGATCATTTGTTTCACCCTATCTCAGTCATTGCACTGTCCTTTGAGTGGTATTAAGTATTACCTATATCTACCTGCTGTAGCACAGTACCCAACGGTCGAGCACATTCATGAATATGTGCACAGGCATTCATACAGCCACACTGTTTTGGGTATCTGTTAGCTACATTATTTATTGCCAGCAAGTTAATTTATAAGTTCTGACATCTGAGCTACACTTGCACATATTAGGGAAGAGCCTGCACCATCTCCTCATCTCAGCTCCACCTTAGATCTCTCATTAAGGGAAATCTGCATACCAGCTCCCTCCCTTGAACACTTACATTTAATTCCTCTCAACTGTTCATATCAATCTATAATCCGGCGTGTTTTATACACTCCAATTTCTGGATTATATATGTGTGTCTTTCCTTCTTGGATTTTAAATCCCATTATTTTAATTAGATAAACATTAAAGATATAGTTTTAATTAGTGTCATACTTCATTTAGGGTATTGAGTGCTTAAGTTAGGGTTCTTGCATCTCCGCTGTTGTATTAACTCACAAAGTAAGTGAAAAAATACGCAATTTGTGATAATAATCACCACCATGAGGCAAGCACTGTCCTGGATCACGTAGACAGTCCAAGGATTAACAACCGGTTACCAGGAACAGTTCATCCTCCATAGGTTGCCGCAGAAGATATTCCATATATCTGCTTTCAGTTAGCAAATGAGCTGGCCTCAGTATAACAACATGCGCGCTTCGGCCGTAAAGCGCGCCCGTGCGTAGTGACGTAGTGTCGTAATTGGCGTACCTGACGCGTTTCGTCACAACTATGTAACTTTATCAAAGGGAATAACACGAACCAGGAGAGCTGGGTACTTATAACTGAATGCAAACTGTGATTGGTTGGAAAATCTTAAAGGGCCTGCCCCCAAGCGTATCTGCATCATGATTGACAGCCCAAACCAACCAATGAGGAATAGTTATTTAAAACCTCCAAAACACTCAGGTTAATGACAATATTGGGAACATAAACAAATCAGCCAGGACAAAAGGAGGCTATACCAATTAAATGATATACATACAATAAACACTATATAGAATTATATAAACAATAACTATAACATTGTAATATATAATATAATAACAATAAAATACAATTGAAAGGGAACAAAATCATTGTACAGTATGTGCATATAATTACATGAGCATATAAAGAATGCTGATTGCAATCTTTTAGGATCACATTGATACAAAAGCATATATATGTATGTATACATGTTATATGCAAAAATGCAAATTATAATAGATTATTTATAAATAAAAAACATATAAAAATAAATGAATTATTTAATTAATAAGTGACAATATGATCCTATGCACATGCATTACAATGCACAAATATAAACTCTGATGGAAATCAAGAAATTATAAAACCACAATAGTTCACTAATAAAAGAAAATTATATATAAATAACATGTAGTTCCTTGCGGAGAACAGAGCACAGCGATGCCAAATAAGGGGGCTAGAACCGATGTATGAATTAAAAATCCTTTATTCCATGGTAGACATCATGGCATGGGATGTAAAAGCCTCTTACGCGTTTCGGGCCGTCGCCCTTTGTCAAAGAGAATGGCTATCCCTGCCTGTCTTTATTCGTTCATTCATCAGCTATATCCTAGATCGTTATCTAGCAATACCTTACAGCTGAGCACGGATTTCTGGGGACCCTGTGTCCCAGTAGCCTTTATATATATAAATAAATAAAAAATATGTATATATAAAAACATGTGTATATATAAAAAATGAAGGATTAATAACATAGGGAACTACAACTAAAATGAATAACAGAAATAAAAAATATATATATAAGTGAAATGTGAATGGAGGAAAATAGAAGGGGGAATAAGGAAGGGGGAAGAAGGGGGGTAAAAAAGAGGGGAAAAGAGAAAAGAAATAAGAGGGAAGAAAGAGGAAGGAGAAGAGAGTGAGGAAAAGGAGAGGGAAGGAAAGGAGATATGAGGGTACCTTCTGCAATGTGGTTGCGGCCAGCAATATATTGGCCGCACCACTCGATGTCTTAGCACTCGCTTCCTGGAGCATAGGAGGAATGTCATCAATGGTGTCACTACCCATAATTTATCACGACATTTCATCTGTACACATAACAAGGATCCTGGTTCCTTGACTGTTATGGGCATTGAGCACATTCCTCCTTCTGCTCTACTTTGTGAGTGTTTTTAATTCCTCTCCTTTTCCTTATTTGTTATTAAATGTACAAGATTACGCTATGGGGCGTGCGCTCTCTGTTTTCTTTTTGTTTATATATATATATATATATATATATATATATATAGCCATGCATAATAATGGTATACTACTTTCCTCTCTGTTGGCAGTAAGTCCTGATAAGTACAGGTATGCCAGCAGTAGTTATGGAGGTTTTCCCCTCACACCCTGGTGAGGTGCCCTATGTATGGAGGGGAGTGGCTGTATGCTCTGAGTCCCTGGATAGTGACATCAGGGATGTGCCTGCCTCCTGAAGTATATAAGGCACAACACTGTCAGTTAGTTAGTGTTCCAGCAGTTATGTGAAGTAGCTGGTAATTTGTATTTTCCTGCATAAGGGATTGTAGGAACACTTTGTGACCCTAGTGCAGTAACTAGCGGTGCAAGTTGACCAATCAAGTCTGTCATAAGCCACTCTGTGACCAGAGACCTGGCACAGGGGTAATCTCTCAAAGATAAGAGGGAATCCCACATCAATACGGGAGGGCGTACCTGGCAAAGGGACAGCTCGGAAAGGTGTGCGGCTAGAGCCGGCAGCTGCATGGGGCAGTCTGCTACATCCCAATCTACAATAAAGATGACCTTGTTAATGAAACCCCCACTGTGTGAGTGTGAGATTACTCAACAGGGGCAGTCACCACCAAGAAGAAGTTCCTCACCAGGACCATCTCCCTGCGGAAGCACAGATCCTGATGAGGTGGAGGCGCTGCACATGATGTAAGTTGAACTCGCACCCACTACCTCAGCTGCCTGTCTGGAAGACATTCCCTAATACCATCAAGCGGGAGACTCAGGAGCCCTGTTGCCTGCAGGTGCACCACCAGACACGAACACGTAATGGGGACTGTTTAGACCACCCGGGCCAATGTGAGATTGTGGGGGGGGGGAAACCCGTTACATATATATTGGAAAAAATAAGAAAAAAAGAAGTAGCGCCTACTGCAAACCTATTCTAATAAATGTGATGTACATCTGATTACCTAATTGCTGTGTACTAATGCTGACCAAAAAGGACATGGAGTGTGTGCAGCTATTGTATATAAAAGCCTTGCGTCTAAATAAAAATATACATAAACCACAAGTATATAAACAATATAGGAAAAAATCAATATATAAAAATACAAATGAATATGCAGTCCCAGTACACTGTCCATCAGAGTCTTTGCAACCTGATTATAGGGATCACCAATCCCTCAAGAATATCTCGAAAGAAACAAAAAGAAAACAGGTGCACTCCCAGTGTATTAAAGTTTGACCATTTATGTAGGACTGGAAAAACATATAAAAAACGCACTCACAAACAGATCTAGAAAAACAGCATGTATGAGAAAAATCTCAAACCCAACACTTGTAGCAAAGATCCAGCGGAGCTTCTCTGGTAAGCTGGGAGCCTTTCTCACTCTGCAAACAGGAATAGGAGACTCGTCACCTTCTCCGTGAACCGGAAGTGATGACTTTGTGATGTGCACCCTTCTATTCAGGCTCCTGAGTTCACAGGCACTCCTCCTCCAAACAGTTCCTCGCTCACTCGCAACACCTCGTGGTGTTGATCCTCCGGTTGGGCTGCCCTCCAATCAAAGGGCTATGTGTCCTAGTCTCTCCGTGTAAATTTGCAATAAAATTGAGAGTTGCTACACTTGCCACTCCAACACACCCTACGCGTTTCGTCTGGGATGACTTCGCCAGGGGTCTCTCATTGGTCAGCACACATCTTTTTATAGATTGAGTAACCAATAGCACATAGGCACAAATTAAATTGCTAATTGCAAACAGGTAAGGGTACTAAATATAACCTTATTTAACGAGAGAGAGAGAGAGAGAGAGAGAGACACAGAGAGAGAGAGAGAGAGAGAGAGAGAGAGAGAGAGAGAGAGAGAAAGAGAGAGAGAAAGAGAGAGAGAGAAAATACAAAAGATGCAAATCTAAGACAACAGGTGTTTAAATGTCTAACACCTGTGGAATAAATACGTACAATATCCGTATAAGAATCCAGGACGAAATATGACCTATAAAAGAGAAAAATGCCAATATGGTGAAGTACGTTTTCTCATATAATTAAAGCTCAAAAAAAGTGCTACTTACAATGTAGCTGAAATAAACAGGCATCTAAGGATAAAATCTTTTCTGTGACTGCAGCAGAGGGGCTGGTGGTGTTAGGAACTCCTCTCAGGTTACACACTGTGTCTACAAGCACTGAAGTTTCTTTGGTTGAAAGTAAAACTCCACAGTCCCAATAGCCTTAAATAAGGCTTTGCAGGACGGGCAAGAGAACAAAATGTCCTTACTTCAGACAGACAGGGAGACCCTCACCCTACCGGTTTCGTCTGTGAAAGACTTCATCTGGGGCATGTCATGTGATCTACCTGGAAGTCCTAAGTAGGCAATGCTAAGCCATGATTGGCTATGCAAATTTTATTCATGCCATTACTCAGGTGTTTTAGGTTTTTGACAGACAATTTAATGAAAACTTTAAATTTAATAAGAACCTGATATAACATGTAAAAATAGGAAAATACAATAGATTCCAATTATATCATATAATAAAAATCTTATAAGACATGTCAATTGCACAGTTGAAAACATGGAGTTATGTCAATATTGCTGCAGGTGTATTCAACTTTTGTATTTCTATATTATAACTCAAAAGCTCTTGGAACAGTAAAAAAGAGACAGAATTGAACTGTTTTTTTAGATTAGGAAGGCACCAAAGTCAATATCTACATTTAGACCCAGTGGTATCAATGTTTTTAATGTATGTATCCATCTGGTCTCCAGTTTTGAAATGCTATTGACTGTGTCCCCTCCTCTCCAGTTATATAACAACTTGTCTATTCCAATACATATTATACCAGCAGGATTTTTATCATGATGTCCAGCAAAATGTTTGGACAAATTGTGTTGCAGAAAACCTTTTTGAATGTTTGTAATATGCTCGGCAAAACGTAATTTTAATTTTCTTGTGGTTCGTCCCACATACTGTTTTTTTGCACGGGCATTGAATTAAATAGACAATATTCATGGAATCGCAACTGATGAGGTATTCAAGTATATAGGTACTTCCCGTGTGCATAGAAGTAAAAAAATTTGTTTGTTTGGATCCATGTGGTTCCAACTTACACATCTTAGATTTTAGACACTTATAAAAACCCTTGGTGTCCAAAAAGGTATTATTATATATTTCTTTTTTGCAAGATGGTTTTAAACAACTGGGAGCTAACTTCTTTTTCAGTGTATCTGCTTTTGTAAATACCACGTGTGGTATTCTCAGAAGATAGGGTTGCAATATGGGGTCCTTTTGGGCTAGATGCCAATGCCAATGCTTGCATACTACTTTTTGTATTTCGGAAGCTAAAGGGTTATAAGTTGTGATGAATGGGGTATTAATAGTATCATCTGTATGATTGATATCTTTATTTTGTGAGAATTATAATTAAGCAGATCATTTATATCAATTTTATTTATATTAGTGTAGTCTTCACTAAGGACATTATACTATTTAGATTTAAATTTAGTTAGCATAACCTGCGCTTGTTTTTCATAGATGTTATTGTCTGTGCAGTTAGGTTTGACTCTCCTTAATTCCCCTTGGGGGATATTTGCAAGCCAAGATTTATGATGATTGCTGTCAGCTTCAATATAATTAAGACAGCTGACAGGTTTAAGGTGAGTTTTTGTTTGAACTTGGCCTTCTTCTATATAGATTAACAAGTCAAGAAACTCCAGACTTACCTTACTGAAATTATAAGTGAATGTAAGATTATATATATTTTGATTTAAATAATCAAAAAATAATAATAGACTCTCGTGATCACCGTGCCAAATAAAAAGTATATAATCTACAAATCTGGTCCAGAGCACCAGGTTTGCACCAAATCCATGCTGGGACCAGATTTTTTGGTCCTCCCACATTCCCATAAACAAATTAGCATACCTAGGTGCAAACCTGGTGCCCATCGCCAAACTGGAGACCAGATGGATACATATATTAAAAACATTGATACCTCTGGGTCAAAATGTAGATGTTGACTTGGGTGCCTTCCTAATCTAAAAAACAGTTTAATTCTCTCTCTTTTTTACTGTTCCAAGAGCCTTTGAGCTATAATATAGAAATACAAAAGTTGAATACACCTGCAGCAATATTGACATAACTCCATGTTTTCAACTGTGCAATTGACATGTCTTATAAGATTTTTATTATATTATATAATTGGAATCTATTGTATTTTCCTATTAATTATAGGTATTTTCATATGTTTACATGTTATATCAGGTTCTTATTAAATTTAAAGTTTTAATTAAATTGTCTTGCAAATACCTGAAACACCTGAGAAATGGCATGAATAAAATTTGCATAGCCAATCATGGCTTAGCATTGCCTACTTAGGACTTCCAGGTAGATCACATGACATGCCCCAGGTGAAGTCTTTCACAGACGAAACCGGTAGGGTAAGGGTCTCTGAATAGATCTCCCTGTCTGTCTGAAGTAAGGACATTTTGTTCTCTTGCCTGTCCTGCAAAGCCTTATTTAAGGCTATTGGGACTGTGGAGTTTTACTTTCAACCAAGGAAACTTCAGTGCTTGTAGACACAGTGTGTAACCTGAGAGGAGTTCCTAACACCACCAGCCCCTCTGCTGCAGTCACAGAAAAGATTTTATCCTTAGATGCCTGTTTATTTCAGCTACATTGTAAGTAGCCACTTTTCTTGCGCTTTATTTATATGCTAAAACGTACTTCACCATATTGCCATTTTTCTCTTTTATAGATCATATCTCATCCTGGATTCTTATAAGGATATTGTACGTATTTATTCCACAGGTGTTAGAAATGTAACCACCTGTTGTCTCTGATTTGCGCCTTTTGTATTTTGTCTTTTTGTATGCTATTGGTGTTGTGTACATTCATTACAATACGGCAGCACTCCTTTGACACCATTTAACTATTGTTGATAATTAGTTTTGCGCACCTTATTTTGCCTTTTTTCAATATATATAGTACGTTACCATCCAGCAGGGCAGCAGAACAGCAAAGAGAGACAGCACTCAGAGGTAAGTCAGCAAAATAATGTATTGAAACAGACACAAAAATCCGACGTTTCGATCCCCAGAGGGATCTTCTTCCTGGTGGTGTATATATATAAGTAGGGGGGTCTAGAGCTGAACCCCATTCATTTCAGCTCCGGTGACACCTGCTTATGACAATACTTACCTGTGAATTAGTAGCAGCTCTCCTCATCTACCATGGTTCACAATATGTCCTCTGTTTAGAAATCTCAGACCCTGTGAGCCAATAGGAAGCCGTGGCAACATCGATGCGGCTTCCTATTGGCTCATGTCACGCGGGAGCGTTAAACTTTCCAGTCCTACATAAATGGTGAAACTTTAATACACTAGGAGTGCGCCTGTTTTCTTTTTGTTTGTTTATATATATATATATATCATACACAAAAATCACTGGCTTAGATTGCCTCTTTAATTGAGTAACTCATAGAAATAGTCCCATAATATACTTGCTCCCCTACTGAATGAACTAAGAAAAAGACTTCTGGGTAGATAACATATTTTACGTGTACAGTATTTCCTTTGGTCTGTTTGTGGCGGGTATCTATTAACAGACAACCATTTATAATAAACAAACAGAAGGAAGTAACACAGGTACAAATTTTTAGAAATGCTACTGTTAACCATTTGGTTTACCATATCAATACTTATTTGTCCCTCTTATGGTACATTTCTTATTTATTTATGTAGCCCCCTGTAAACAGCACAGGCTATACCTATCTTCCTCCTACTGTGGTAAGTCCTGTTAAGGGCAGGCACCAGTAGTCATCATGGGTTTTCCCCCTTCCAAGCCCTGCCCTGCGTGGTAGATGCAGGCTTCTGCCTCGGCTGCAGGCGTGAGCCAGAGGGGAGGTTCTGCTGACATCATTAGGGGTGGGGCTGTCTCTATATTTAGCAGCCGCTCTTGTAAGTGACAGTTCTGTTAGTCCTGGGTGAGTTCGAGTCCTGTGCTGTCCGAGGAGTTGGAGGAGACAGGCGGTCTCACCTGTGCAGCCGTGCAGGAGCAAAGAGAGACTCAACCACTTTGAGTAGAGCTGATAGTACAATAGACCCGGTGGACCAAAGCCCCTCACCCCACTGCTGGGGGTGATGGGGAGAATTCAGTCTCCACCCAGAGGCTAACCTCTGAGGTGGGCTGCGGGGTATTGACACCCCAGCCCAGACCATCCTGTCGGAGGAGAGACTTGGAGGGAAGGAGAGGAGGAGAGTGAATAACGGAACTTTGCTGTTGTTGTTGTGGCTGCTGGACGCCACTATATTTGGAGTCGCTGATCTGACCAATAAAGAGACTATCCTTTTTTATACCAGAGACTGTTGTGTGAGTTTGGAGCATTCACCCTGGGACCAAGGGGGTTCTTCTATACAGGTCCTATCCCATATTCCTGGGAGTATAGAAGATGGAGGTGCTGCACCACTAAGAAAGCATGGAGGCTACCACCCCAGAAGCCTGGTCCTGTCTCCCCAATAAAAACGCGGGAAGCTCAGGCCCTCCTGTTCCATGCAGGTATGCACCACCACTACGCATGTGATCTGCCCTCACGCACCCTAGATACCACCGATGAGTCTGGGGGGGGGGGGGAATAAGGGTTACATTTATTTATCTTTAAAAAGAACTGAAAATAATGCAGTTCAGCTCCGAAAAAACCCTGGTTCCAGTGCTGTAAAATTAAAAAGTATATAATAATTTTAAGGGGGATTACAAATTTAAGCACTAAATACATGATTATACCTACATACTGTATATCCATTATAAAAAAAGGAAGCATGCAGGCCTCCTTGATAAAGTGCTTGGTGCACAAAACATGTAGGAGGGTTTTTTGCACTGCCATTCCTCTTTTATGGATCAATAAAGTATATTTTTAAACTAGCTTTTTGACCCACTCTCCTTGCTGTGCGCCTTCACCTCTATGGATGCATATTTGGATTTTCAAGCTAAGTTGCAGCACGCTCCATACACCATTTGAATTGGGGATGCTCCAGAGATGTGAGTAAGAGACTTTATTCCATGCAAATGACATGCAATGTGGTGCTTTAGTGTTCCAGGGCCCATCCCAATGAGGTTCTGCGCAGGGAGTTGCTCCTTTGCTCAGTTCCTTCAGGAAATATAGGTCCCCATCAAGGATACCACACCGCAGGATTCTTCACTTAATCATTACCCCCTATGGTGTTTTTTGGACTCTCATTTACAATTGTGTACTTACAACAGACCCGGCATTGGAGCGCAGGTTCCACACAAAGAATTCTATATAAGGCCTTATGGGCAATTTGGTTATCTATATCTTGCTCATGAAGATAATAAAAAAATAATTTTTGACAGCCTTAACGATTTAGATAGACACCTTCAAATGTCTAGTGTCAGGGTAAAAATCTTTATTTGGCCTTAACTAAACTGTTTTGTGTTACACCTACAACAACAAGACGGATATTAGTCCAAACACACATCAGACACTCCATAATAATTCTAGAATGCAGATGTGTAACGGAAAGCCCTGTCTGATCTTGGTGCTCGTAGTATAAAAGTGAAGGTGTGGCACTTTTGTTTTTTGTTCTAAAAATGGTGTGTTTGGGGTTTGGATGTGATATTTGTACTGAAAAATGTTCAATGTTTTGGTTCTGGTTTTGCTAAAACTTTATTTGTTTCGTTTGGCATTATCACCACATTAAAGAAAAACCTGAAAATAAGCAGTAACATGCTAAAATATCATAATAAAGCAAGACCATGCTTTATGCATGAGTATACAATCGTAAAAACAATCATTTTTAAAAGGTGATGGTGAGAAACACCTGGAGATGGATACTTTACCTGGCGTTGTAGTTTTGGTTTTTGTACTATGGCTTGTTTCTCCATCACTTACACCTGATCTATCAAAGGGCGTCCTGATCAATAAAAGCTAGGGTCGAGGGGTATGTGGATAAGGAAAGTGAAAAAGACATAGGGCCAGATCCACAGAGCTCCGTTAGGCTGTTTATCATAATGTTAACCTAATTTATCATTAGGATAATCCTAATGCCTACCCACAAATGACGATAACCTACCGAAAATCTATAAAATAGCATATCGATACATTTTCATGGATGTTAGCCATAATCATATGCAAATCAGTTGCTAATGAACCTTTAGCCTAACATCACATATGTAAGGATTGCGCTTCATGGTTTTGCACTCCAGTACAGGTTTTTCTGAAACTTGCGTTCGCGTTGCTATTTTCGGCCATCTTGGTTCCTGGCAGCCTCCTATAATGTAAAGTTATGCATTTGGAAAACAAGAATAAACAGGCGACTTACAAATAAATGGGGAAAAATTAGGAAAATCGTTCATGTAGAAGTGCTTGAAAACAGCAAGCTTAGCAATAGTGCCCAATATCAGGCAGTAGCTGCAAAGGAAAATAAGATCTAACCTTGCATTTAACATGGAATGGATGGAAGGGAAGTAAACGTAATTATGCCCCTCTATAAAGTATTAGTAAGACCACACCTTGAATATGTGGTACAGTTTTGGGCACAACTTCATAAAAAAGACATTATGAAATTGGAAAAGTGCAGAAAAGAGCCACCAAATTAATAAAGGGGATGGAAAATCTGACTTATTAGGAGAGACTAGCTAATTTAGATTTGTTTACATTAGAAAAGAGGCGTCTAAAAAGGGATATGATAACTATATACTAATTTATTTGGGGACAATACAAGGAGCTTTCAAAAGAACTATTCATTCTAAAGGCAGTACAAATGACACAGGGTCATACCTTAAGGTTGGAGGAAAGGAGATTTCACCAGCAACAAAGGAAAGGGTTCTTTACAGTACGGGCAGTTAAAATATGAATTCATTAGCAATGGAGACTGTGATGGCAAATACAATAAATATCTTCAGAGAAAGGTTGGATAGCTTTTTAGAAAGGAAAGGTATACATGGATATGACATATAAGTATACATGGGAAGGATGTTGATCCACGGAGTAATCTGATTGCCATTATTTGGAGTTGGGACAGATTGTAATTTTACCCTTATGAGACAGCACTGGATGATGGTTTTTTTTTGTTTACCTTCCTCTGAATCAAAATATTGTAAATACGAATACGTATCTATCGTCTAAATTGAGCATAGGTTGAACTTGACATATATCTTTTTTCAACCTCATCTACTACAGTGTGTAACAATGTAACTATGTGATCATGAATTGGTACACTTATCAATACTAATATTATAAATAAGGATTCTATAGCATACACAATTGTAAGGCAATGTGAAGCTAAAATTAAGTATAGGGCTAGTATAACAAGGGAAACATTTAAATAATAAAGAAGCAATGAATTCTTCCTAGGCATATGTCATAGTGTTATACACTACAATAATTGATGCAAAGTTTAGAGTGCAGATATCCGTGTGAGGCATACACAAGAGATTTCCACTCAACCTCCTCTGCTCCTCTGCTTTGCCATTTTTCTGCTTTAACTCATCTGCAGGCAGCAAATTGGACAGCACTGTATTAATTTACTGTACTGCCCTGTTTATTGACCCATTTAATATTACATTTTTTTTTTTTACTTTCTCAAAACATCTGGGAGAAATGTTGTATCCAGATGCATCTTTGTTCATTGGAAATCTGACACTAATTTAGTCCCTGATGCCTGAACAAACTTGGCTTAGTTATCTTGAGGATTCATAACCTCAAAAATAAATATATATACATTTTAAAGCTATGGAATGTATGTAGAATCAAGGAGTATCTCTGTTGTTCACAGTATTAAAAACCAAACATATATATATGTAGCAGAGTCCTCCACCTTACCTCCGGTGAGGGGGTCTGCTCGGTTGCCGCCAGAGCTCTGTGTAGTATTGGGAGTATTGGGGTGGCCATATTGTTATTTGCGCATGCGCAGTGCAGCGAGGCACGCATGCACAGTCAGAAGAGCGGCGGCCATTTTAGTATGAGCTCTGCATGCACCACAGCTGGACTACATGTCCCAGAATCCTTCGGGGGGGGGGGGAAGAGGAGTTCAGGTGGGCTTCCCTAGCCAATGGGAGTCTGGCAGCAGGAAAAGGACAGGATATCCTCCGGGACAGCATCACACGCGGAACAAGTGACAGTCCTGCCGGCGAACATTTCTCTGACTCTGGCCACAAAATGAACGATCTGAAGATGGCCATACTCAAAGGTAATCTTAGAACACCGAAAGAGAGATGGGTGCATGAATACAAACAACTGTTCGGGACACTTGGCGATGGCCTAAACCGAGACCGTAGTTACATGAGACACTACTGACACAAGAGAACTCTCTTTCCATGAGTGCTAAATGTCATGTGTCTGCATACTGCGCTATATGAATGCACACACAACTGTCTCTTACACCTATCAATACACTATGTATTTCTGTGGTCCCTGGAGCCAACCTCAGGAGCTTGTGGCCCCAGGAGTCTCTCCTCATCTCCCACACTCCCTGGTGGAGTATTGGGTAGGGGCTTCTACTCCCCTGTGGGAGGGAAGGCCTGAAAACAGGTCCCTGGATCAGCATAGAACTCACACACCCCACTTTCCCTGAGGGGAGAGGGTAGAACACCCCTCTCTCTCAGAATAGGGAGAGAACAGAACATTGAATTTAGGCTGCAGCCACTTTTTATTATGAGGGGAGGATCTCAGGTCTTAGCCCCGGTAGTGGGCAATACCAAAGCCTTGATCCCACCCCCCTGTAACTTACATGGGAGCTTTTAACTGAAGCAAGGGCAAGGATTTAGCCTAACACTGCCTGCACAGGTACCAGGACTTATGTTAGGCAGAGAAAGTAGTAGCCCAGGGGATACCTGGCTACACAGGTAAAAGTTGTCATAGTACTGCATGTTTGGTCATTTAATGTACCCTTCCCGCCCTCCCAAACAAACCTACCACCCCCCCAACCACACACACACACGTACTAATGTCCAATAGCCCAATGAGCCAAATGTGGCTAGCATTGCTGTTGCCGTTTCCTAAACCAAAAACCATGTCATAAAAATAACAGCACAACATTTAAAATACTTTTAAAATAAACAAAACCAAAAATAGGTGATAATATATTATTAAGAAGTATTACGGTACATATTAAGTCCTTAGTAGCCCTAGTGCTCTACTTTTCACGTTCCATGACTAGCTGACCACAAGGGGCACTCCCATTGACACCCTTAGTGGCTAATAAAGCATTGACATGCTATGCTTCACTCATCACTGAGGTCATGAATGGTTTAACCCCTACATCCCTCCTATACCCAAGTGTGTACTTGGGTGTATGTGTGTATAATGTGGTAAGAGATCGTAAATATACATAATGTAAAGTTAATGTATAGGTCTTTAAATTTGAACATAAATCAAAAAACCTCTTTGTTTTACAAGAATGAAAGTTTCACTTCACCATCACAGAGGAATCTTCACTAAAGACTAAACATACTGTTTAGAGCAGTGGTTTTCAACCTTTTTTTTCTCTCGAGTGGCCCCTAATCGGAGTGCTCAGTTGCTGAGGCTCCTCCACAGGACAGAGAGCAGAGTTATAGGAGGACAGAAGGCAGAGTCATAGGAGGGCAGAGTCACAAGAGGACAGAGGGCAGAGTCACAAGAGGACAGAGGGCAGAGTCACAAGAGGACAGAGGGCAGGGTCACAAGAGGGCAGAAGGCAGGGTCACAAGAGGACAGCGGGCAGAGTCACAAGAGGACAGAGGGCAGAGTCACAAGAGGACAGAGGGCAGGGTCACAAGAGGGCAGAAGGCAGAGTCACAGGAGGGCAAAGTCACAGGAGGGCAAAGTCACAGGAGGGCAGAGTCACAGGAGGGCAGAGTCACAGGAGGGCAGAAGGCAGAGTCGCGGGAGGGTAGAGTCACAGGAGGACAGAAGGCAGTCCCAGGAGGGCAGAGTCACAGGAGGACAGAGTGACAGAAGGCAGAGTCACAGGAGCACAGAAGGCAGAGTCACAGGAGGACAGAAGGCAGAGTCACAGGAGGACAGGAAGACAGAGCCACAGGAGCACAGAAGACAGTCACAGGAGGGCAGAGGGCAAAGTCCCAGAAAGGCAGAATCACAGGAGCACAGAGGATCAGAGTCATAGGAGAGCAGGGTCACAAGAGGACTGAAGACAGTCACAGGATGACAGAAGACAGTCACAAGAGGACAGAAGGCAGAGTCACAGGAGGGCAGAGTCACAGGAGGATAGAGGGCAGAGTCACAGGAGGACAGAGGGCAGAGTCCCATGAGGGCAGTGTCACAGGAGGAGAGAAGGCCGAGTCATAGTAGGACAGAGTCGCAGAAGGACATATGGCAATCCCAAGAGGGCAGAATCACAGCAAGATGGTGGGCAGAGTCAAAGGAGGGCAGAGGGCAGAGTCACAAGAGGACAGAATCACAGGAGGACAGAGTCACAGGAGGGCAGAGACACACACACCAGAACAGAACAAATATACAAACACACCAGGACAGAACAAATACACACAGGACAGGGTCAGACACACAGCTTCACCTTTCTCCTGCCCATGCTGCTTCATCCTCTACTTGGCACCACCCCTGGGCAGAATGCAGAGTCACAGGAGGACAGAAGGCAGAGTCACAGGAGGGCAGAAAACAGAAGGACAGATGGTAGTCCCAGGAGGGATGAGGGCAGAGTCACAGGGGGACAGTGGGCAGAATCCCAGTAGAGCAGAGTCACTGGAGGACAGAATGTAGAGTCATAGGAGAACAGAGTCACAGGAGGACAGAGGGCAGAGTCACAGGAGGACAGAGGGCAGAGTCCCAGGAGGGCAGAGTCACTAAATATACATAATGTAAAGTTAATGTATAGGTCTTTAAATTTGAACTTAAATCACAAACCTTTTTGTTTTACAAGAATGAAAGTTTCACTTCACCATCACGGAGGAATCTTCACTAAAGACTAAACATACTGTTTAGAGCAGTGGTTTTCAACCTTTTTTTTCTCTCGAGTGGCCCCTAATCGGAGTGCTCCGTTGCTGAGGCTCCTCCACAGGACAGAGAGCAGAGTTATAGGAGGACAGAAGGCAGAGTCGTAGGAGGGCAGAGTCACAAGAGGACAGAGGGCAGAGTCACAAGAGTGCCGAGGGCAGAGTCACAAGAGGACAGAGGGCAGGGTCACAAGAGGACAGAGGGCAGGGTCACAAGACGGCAGAAGGCAGAGTCACAGGAGGGCAAAGTCACAGGAGGGCAGAGTCACAGGAGGGCAGAGTCACAGGAGGGCAGAAGGCAGAGTCACAGGAGGGTAGAGTCACAGGAGGACAGAAGGCAGTCCCAGGAGGGCAGAGTCACAGGAGGACAGAGTGACAGAAGGCAGAGTCACAGGAGCACAGAAGGCAGAGTCACAGGAGGACAGAAGGCAGAGTCACAGGAGGACAGGAGGACAGAGCCACAGGAGCACAGAAGACAGTCACAGGAGGGCAGAGGGCAAAGTCCCAGAAAGGCAGAATCACAGGAGCACAGAGGATCAGAGTCATAGGAGAGCAGGGTCACAAGAGGACTGAAGACAGTCACAGGATGACAGAAGACAGTCACAAGAGGACAGACGGCAGAGTCACAGGAAAATGGAGGGCAAAGAGCAGAGTCATGGGAGGACAGAGGGCAGTGTAACAGGAGGACAGAAGGCAGAGTCATAAGAGGACAGAGTCACAGTGTAAGGATCTGGGAGTCACGCCGCCCCGGGTGTGCTCCCGCCTTACCTCTGACTAACACCATGGCCCTCACTCCCTGCAGAACGTCTTTCGGGACCCATGTCTGCTCTCAGCAGGGCTGCGCACAGGCGCGCATCCGGCTCTCTGCCTAGGACAGAGGTGGAGAGTCCCGCTTCCAGGTTGCGCTCGCGCATGGTCAGCGTTGGTGCGGTACGTGCACATGACGCGTGCACACCATACACAAGCTCCACGTCAACTACCTTATCAAACAATTTAGCCAGCACCTGTATTTTGCACCACTCCCTCCCTCATATAAGCTCAGCTCTGCCACTTGCACGTTGGCTGAGCATAATCATAGTTGCGTTGTGTTTACCACTTTTCTGCCTCCACACTCTTGCCTTGTCTTTCCTCTCTCTGTGTACCGACCTGGCTTTGATTTTGGACACTGCTCTTCCGTACTCCTGACCCTGGCTATCTTCGACAATCCGCACCTCTCCAACGCTGACCTCGGCACTCGAACAATGACCATTCTCATCTCTCCAACCCAAACCTCGGCTAATAGTACCTGCAAAGATCCATACCTATCCAACCCAGGCCCTGGCAAGTATACAGACTATCCGTACCTCTCCAATCCCGACCTGGCTACCTGACCAACCTACACTCCAGATGCGCCCTCATGGCTGTGGGTGGCGTTTCTATCCATTCCTACCTCAGCCCAGTCGTCCCGCCTTGTTTGTGGTGAGCACATCATGACACACAGGAGAACAGAGTCACAGGAGGGCAGAGACACAGGAGGGCATAGTCACAGGAGGACAGAAGGTAGAGTCATAGGAGGGCAGAGTCAGAGGAGGACAGACGGCAGAGTCAGAGGAGGACAGACGGTGAGTCACAAGAGGACAGAAGGCAGAATTACAGGAGGGCAGAGTCACAGGAGGGCAGAAAACAGAAGGATAGATGGAAGTCCCAGGAGGGCAGAGGGCAGAATCACGAGTGGGCAGAGTCAGAGGAGGGCAGAGTAAAAGGAGGGCAGAGACACACACCAGAACAGAACAAATACACAAACACACACCAGGACAGAACAAATACACACAGGACAGGGTCAGACACACAGCCCCACCTCTCCCCTGCCCATGCTGCTTCATCCTCTACTTGGCAGTGCCACTGGGTAGAAGGCAGAGTCACAGGAGGACAGAAGGCAGAGTCACAGGAGGACAGAAGGCAGTTCCAGGAGGGCAGATGGCAGAGTCACAGGAAGACGGAGGGCAAAGTCAGAGGAGGACAGAGGGCAGAGTCACAGGAGGACAGAAGGTAGAGTCACAGGAGGACAGAGGACGGCTTTGTGGCTTAGTTTAATCTTCCTGAGCGTGTTATCACATTTATGTGCATGCGTGTATGTCTCATTGGAACCTTGTTGAAACGCACATGTGTGTATGACTTCTCATTCAATGTGAATTTCAAGTCTGAAAAATACTTGTTTCTCAACAAGTTTTAACTCTACACTAGTCATGTACGTACTTTATGAGGTGGGTGGCATACTGTGATTTTTATTTGGGGGTGTGGGGGTCAAAACATTATGATTACCTGTTGAAAATATTTCTTTGAACTAATAATCCAGCATACAGCCTCCTCCCCCTCCCCCACACAAGGCTAAAGTATTTCTACTTCTTATCGACACCCCCCCCCCCCCCAAACTATTCAATTGTAATGGGTGGCTTTGTGGCTTAGTTTAATGTTCCCGAGCGTGTTATCATATTTATGCGCATGCGTGTATGTCTCACAAATCCACCCGATAAAGGTAATGCAACCGCTTATCAACACCCCCCCACCCCCCCCTCCCCGAATTTCCAGTGCAGGCGCTTTTACATTGCTGGCCTGGGATTGACAAATCTTATTTTGATTAAGCCTGACCTTCCTCCTTTTGAAGTCTCCATGATCAAAGATACTGGAAAAATCTGGCATCACACACCAATACCCTCCTCTAACTCCGTGTGGAGGGACAAACGAAAAAAAACATAAACAAAAAAATATTGTGCAGAAACAATGAATCCAATTCAGAAGCAATTGATCCTCTCTTTGATTGAAGAGCAGTCTCCAGTGTGTAGTGATGTGTTGTTTAAAGATGTCTTCTTGTTTTTTCTTTCCTTCTTCTTTCTTATTCCAGATGTTGACTGGTCGTCTTCTTCTGGTCAAATGAGACGTAAGAAGCCTTTAACATTATAATTGATGAGTCAGATGTGATCCCCTCATTTTTGCCCGAAAATTACATCACAGGCAAAATTGATTCCTTCCCTTTTTAAGTGCGGTGTGAGATCACCTTTAAAAGGATGGAATCACATGGTTCATCAACCAATCAGTTTGCTTTATGTACCCTATGATTCCTTTCTTTTTTTGGTGCTGTGTGTGAGGTCAACTTTAATGTTGATAGCAAGATATTATGGAATGTTTCAGGGCACATTATGTGTTTTTTCCTAGTGTACAACTATTGATGGATACTGTACTTGCTTTTTTTGCTTTATTAATGCGCCTATTAAAAGAATTTATGGAGCGTGCTGATAATGCAATTTAAATGCAGATTTAAATGGAGATGTATCCGGGCCACATATAGCTAGAGCTATAGCTTTATCGGTAAAAAAAAGCATCTGAGTACAAGCAAAATCGATGGGAGAACCACATGAGAAGGACCCAACTAGCAATAGTATAAAATATCAAACACAATTGGCAAGAGGAAAAGAAAGCAAGCGATGCATAGGGAGAGCAACTGACATACACTGGAAAAAACTTTGCAAGAAACATCTAAGATCTAACATCTCATTCATCACTGCTTCTGCAACAGACACCCCACTATATCTAGCCTGATGTCAGCATGTTCAGATGAGAAAAATAATTGCCAACACTCCAGAGGACTTTGTCAAGAAGGTCCAAGAAGGACCGAAACTTTGATCCTGCAATAAACTTTCGCATTTATAGCAAGTCCTCTGGAGTGCTGACTATGGCTTTATTCATGTCTTTATTCATATTCAGTCTGTCAGAAATTTCTGGTACCCAGGAAATCTATTAAAGGTTCTTTCACCTTTTTAAGAACTTCTCTAATTTTATGTTTATGCTCACGCGGTCTCTTTTTGATTGGACTAATGTTTTTAACCACATGTGCTTGACCACCAGGATACCAAAGTAAGTAAATAAGAAAAGAGGTATCACATGTGTAGAAACCATTCATTTAATTATTTTTTTACCAGTCCAAGGATGACAAAACAGTCTCCCTTAGTAACAGAGTAACAAATTATGAATGCAATGTAAGCACAGTAAAGTCCCATATTTCCTTGATGATAGGTATGTCTGTGAGTCAGGGTGGAAACCAAGAGTCAGCATGAACCAAAGTATCACGCAACATGGGTGTGAGGATCGGGTGCAGGCTCTGACCCCATCAAGCTCCGGTCATCTCTCTCCAGCCTTGTTCCTGCCTGCTGTGTAGCTCTGTGCCTGATTAGCTCTCCCTGCTTTTTAGGCTCAACCTCTTCCACCAAAAAGTTGGTTGAGCATAGTCTCACATGATGTGTGCTGGTTGCTAGCATGTCTTCCTTGCCTTGACTCTGCTGCTTTCTCCAACCGTCGACTTGGCTAGTGACCCTACAATCCGCACCTCTCCTCGACCTTGGCTAGTGACCCCTACGATTCATACCTCTCCACTCCTTGACCTCAGCTTGCTCCCCTACTACTCTGCTCTCTCTTACCCTGACCCGGCTACCCACAACGATGATTCACGCATCAGAACATGGCTTCACGGCTCCAGATCGGTGTATAAATATCCCCCTCTAGGCCTCGCGGTTCCGTCCTGTTTGTATCAAGCACCCATTACAATGGGCCTGTGTCTCTGACTTCACTTACAGTATAAATACTGCATATCAGCCAATATTTGTCTCCCCAATTCTGTTGCTCTGCAATCACGAAAAGGCTTTAGACAGAGAGAGGATAAACTTGGCCTGTGCCAAGTGCTTTTCTGGTACTCACTACCCAAATGCATGCTAATAAGTCTGAAACACTGAAGAAAAAAAGAGCGTTCAGTTTGTGTACAGTAGTTTAGTCCAATTTCTTAGTATAGTGTTGCCCAGGAGATCGGGAAAAGAACCCCAGGCATTTAGCTGCTAGTACATTTAGACCAGGCAGTAGTTACATTTATATTTCAAGCACTTTCACAATATTCCACTTTTTTCTAAAAAGACAACTTCTGCTTTTTTAGTTTGTAGACAGGAATGTGTTTTCTGAGGTCAGTGTTTTCATGCACATCTTCAATTTCACAGTGTAGACTCACGAATGCAGGCGGGTTAAACATCTACTTTTCATGCCACGGCTCAATAGCACATCTATATTTCGGTTATTCCAACAGCAATCAAGGATGATTAAAGAGAGTTTTCCCATACTCTCACCAATAAGACTATCCGCATTCGATGTTTCAGCTGGGCTAATTGCCTTTGTCTGACATATTTTCTATAGATAATCAATCAAGTGGTGTTTGACTTTTGCATTTAAAAATAGTTAGAGTTATCTCAGAGAAGGTCACCAATGATCTGAATGTGAGACAACTCTAGTATATAGGTATTTAACACTTTTGCTTATGGAGCTCTCTCAAAATTTTTTTCCAGCTACGGGAAAGGAGAGACATTGATCAGTTTAAGCTCTTCCATGCCTAAAACTGTTTCTATCATCTGAAAGGACTCAGCAGCTCAGGAGCTACATAATTAAAAAATTTAATACTTTAAAAACTTTTTTGCGGGATACATTGAAATATATGGGATAACATGTCAAATGAAATTGACGGGAATAAGGGATGGGTTACATTGCATTTAGATTAAAGACACACTAGCACACCAGCGTAATCTATTATTATTGCAGAGTACTGTGACCAACCCTAAAACTCAATTTTTTTCCGGTCATGGAACTGTCAGTTGCGGAAACCACATCCAACCTGCAAAATGTAAATATTTGTCAGGTATTTAGACTTAGCTTCTCGCAATGACAGAAAGTGTTAGTCTGGCTACAGTACATCTGTATTGGGACAGTTTTTACCAGAATACCCACAAGTTGTATTTAGGAAAGTAGCAAATATAAAAGATAAACTGCACCAAAATAAAAAAAACACAAGGGAAAAAACTATGTTGGGAGAAATCAATGGCTAATTCAATGCGAATGTTGTTTGAAATAATACAATCTTCTTCAGCTGACATAATTTTCTTGCTATCTGTTTTACAGGTTCAAATGTAAAATCATTTTGCGATTGTTATTTAGAGAAAAAATAGATACATTAATAAGATTACATTACCTTACAGCAGGGGTGCGCAAACTGGGGGGCGCAAGATTTTCCCGGGGTGCGCGGCAGTTGCAGAGGCCCCACACTCTTCCCCAAGGCATTTAATGCCGGAGGATCGCGTGAGGCATCTGCAACTCTTATCTTACCGGGATTCAGAAGCGTGGTGATGCGTCGCCATGGGACCATGTGACGTAACATGACCTGTCGCCGTAGCTACGTGTCATCAAATGACGCCGCGGGGTCAAGGCGTGATGTCACATAACCCTGCGGCGTCATTTGATGCTGAAAAACAAGGTAGGGGGGTGCAAGCACTGGGGGGAGCAGGCAGGGGGGGGGGCACAGCACCAATAGTTTGTGCACCACTGCCTTACAGTATCACTGGTGTTGTTGCTCATCAGCCTGTCATCAAAGTTGATTTATTTGGACCACTGGGAACATTTCTGATAAATCACATGGTGCTGGAAAATTACCTGGGCAAATCGATTCGGCTGTCTCAGCAGTTTGCAAGCTTTTTTTTTTTCAAAGTTTCCTCTGGTATTACGAAAAGCGGGATTTCATCTATTGCTTTCCCATGGATCATCTTGGGTCCTTGCCTTCATGGTGCCGCAGTTGGGCTTTGGAAAGCAGGCTCAGCTGACTGCTCCAGGATGCGACTTTTCTGGTCTGTCCCTATTTCACGGGGGTTCAACGCCATAATTTCCTAATTGTCTGCAATTTAACCCCAATTGCATCAGAACATATATCTAATTAATAACTTAGTATGTTTCTCTGAGCTGAATTCTTCTAGCAATTTAACTCCAATTGCACCAGAACTTATATCTAATTAACAACGACATGGTATGTTTCTCTGAGTTGATTATACAAACCCCTCCCTTAATTGTTAGTCAAGTGAATGTGTTTAGAGTATTTAAGACAGTCTATCTTGGCTGTGCCATATGGCTGTGTGTAACATCTTAAGTGTCACATATAAAGTGTCTGTAAAGTTAATTTTAGAGTTGAAATTGGAGGTGAACAATACCAGAGGCTCTGTACTCTGCACCTCAACAACAATAACTCTGCAGCTGTGGGAACCAAATGCTCTGATAATTTGTACTTTTTCTATCCTCCAAACCCTTGGAGTCTCTCCTCCTGCATCTCACTATGTCCTCCCTATTGCTTTTTCTGTTTACTGCTTCCTCATTCCTTTGTAAACATTTCTGTTCTCTCCAACTTCCCCACTCCCCTCCTTTCCCCATTTCTTCATATCTCCTCCCCTCCACCTATGCATGTTCCCATACACTGCACCGTTATTTATACACCTCTTTCCCAACTACTTCTTCACCCCTCAATAAAAAGCACCCCCACAAATCCTCTCTTCACATCGTCTATCTTCTCCTTCCTGCTGCTGGGGATATATCTCCTAATCCTGGATCCAGACATATACACAACTTCTCTCACCCACGCATCCCTGCCACCTCTTCCCCTGCTAATGGTGTTAACCTATCTAATTTAACACTGACTAGCCTTAAAACTCACCTCACAAATCAAGCATCCCAATAGCCTGCACTCATGGCTATTATCCCACACTCACAGTCACTCCTACCAACCATTGTGGTCAAGCACTGCCATCTACACCACTTATTCCTCACCTGCTGTCTCTGTAAATCTCCCAACATACCACTTATATTGTAAGCTCTTCGGTGCAGGGATTTCCTTTCCTATTGTCTGATTTTGCTGCTCTTATTGTAATATTATAATCAGGGCTTGACAAATTACTCCAAAAACTACTCGCCCAACCAAAAAAGCTACTCACCACCTAGCCCCACCCCTATCACTGCCCCACTTTAAAAAATGGAATAAATTCCTAATAAGAACTAATAACATTCGTTTTTGACATAACAGTTTATTTATTGTATTACATTTATACTTTACAATAATTAGTCCTTTTTACATACAGTAGTAGATGAGGTAGGGAAAAGACATGCGTATGTAACCCTTCTATGGTACCCCACCCAACATGAGATTGGGGGGGGGGGTACACTCCTTCTGGTCACTGAGTGGTCTGGGTGCTGTGACCTGCTGGTAAACAGGAGGGCTGAGGGCTCCGCGGTGTTGTGGGGAGAACCAGGACAGGGACAGGAGGTGGTGTGGGACAGGGTACCTTGCTCTCTCTGGGTGGTGCAGTGCCTCCAGCCAGTAGGGATCCCCTGGGGTCTCCAGAGGAGAGACCCCCACTGACACTCCATTCTCCTCACACCAGGAACAGTGATATACACACACAGCAGCTTCTTTCTGTGGTTCTTTATTCAGAGCAGCATACACAGCATACAGCAGAACATCATAGGCCTGATCTGGCTCTCTGCATTTCTGCTCATGGCAGCTTAACTTCCCCTCCCTCCTCACCCAGGTGGGGCAGGAGGGAGAGAACTCTTCTTGGCTTGCTCTCTCTCTGAAGACTCCTGATCACTAACTGAATTTGGGAATATGTCTCAATTTGAATATCCTCAGGGAGTGTTTCTAGCTTGGAATCCTTACAACTCAAAGCTGGATACCGATTGGCTCACACACACATCAGGGGGTGTTCCAACCCATATCCACCCTTTGGATTAACACATTCAAATGTTGCTTAGGTCTGCCCCTGAATATTGCTACATACTCAGAGCTGAAATGCAAAACAGACCAACTGGAGGAATTAACCTTTCCACTGCCTGTTCTAACAGGACTGACAGAGGAAAGGCCCAGAATTAGCTATAGCTGCCGAAGGCCAGGCTATACGTACATCAAGTATAACCTATGCCAAATTTAGATGACAGATACCTTATTCTATATCCCTACTTACAGTACATTAATCCAGAGGAAGGCAAACAAAAAACTCCAGTGACACATTATCCAATTATATCTCTTAAGGGGGAAAATAAATTCCTTCCTGACTCCAAGAATTGTCAATCAGATTACCCCCAGGATAATCATCCTTCCCATGTTTACTTATTTGGCAGCGCCATCTGATAGCAGATACCAGCGCAGCTGGTGTTGCAGTGCACATAACACACATCCCCCCTGCACATCATATATCCCCCCCATGCACATCAAATCCCCCACAACCCGTGCACATCACATCCCCCACAACCCATGCACATCACACCCCCCTTGCACATCACACATATAATACTCCCATGCACATCCTCCTCCACCCGGCACCTTTCATCCCCCCGCATATCACACACACACATCTCTGCCGCACCTCAGCCCCCCTTGCATCTCACATTCCCCTCCCCCTGCATCTCACCCCCCCTTTGCATATCACATCCCCCCTTTGTATTCCACATCCCCCCTCTTTGCATATCACATCCCCCCTTGCATCTCATATTCCCCCTTATGCATCTCAGATCCCCCCATATGCATCTCAGATCCCCCCTTATGCATCTCAGATTCCCCCCTCCCCCTTATGCATCTCAGTCCCCCCTCCTTAACATCGCACACAATGCAGTGCATTGAAGCCGCCAAACTTCTGGCGCGGGGGCTGGGTCTACACGGGAGCCGCAGCAATAGCGGAGCGAGGCGCCTGCTGCAGGGTGGGAAGAAATCTGTGTGTGTCCCTTCCCCGGGTACCTGCTCCAGTCGCTGCCTCAACCTCATGTCCCCTCCGGTCCCACTGTTTATTCCTCCTTTCTGTTTCAGACAGTCCAGGGGGAGCACATGTGGGAAACAAAAGACAAAATAAAAAACAATTTAAGTGCAGACGTTTTGAATAAGGAGATCAATGATGTGTTGAGAATCTTGGCTCTAAAGGTGAATCTACTCACAAGATGGTGAGCCCTTCTCTCCCCTATTCCAGCTAAAAGGGTTGGATGCTACACACAGGCACTGGCCTGCAGCAGAGTGGCTTTTTGGATCAGTGAGGGACCCGTAGCTTCACCACCCACAGAGCCGTGACGTCACACGCAGCCGGAGGAAACACTGAGAGAAGCTGGACTCTTGAGGTGCAGGCGAAGGAGCTCCGGAACGGCGAGGGGAGGCGATGAGAGCTGCACAGTACCCACAGATTTCACACTGATTGTGATAAATGCTTACTTTTAACTAGCACATTGTAAGTGCACATTTTATATGTTTATCAATTTTTACATAAAGTTTATATCAGATTGTGCTATGTAGTGCTGTTTTTCTCCTCTACATATACCATCTCCTAACTGACGAGACGCGCCTGGAGGGAATCCCACACACCAGTATATCCTTATGGGTAGCAGCCCTATCTGCTAACTGCATTTAAAACCACAACCATCTTGTGAGTAGATTCACCTTTAGAGCCAAGATTCTCAACACATCATTGATCTCCTTATTCAAAACGTCTGCACTTAAATTGTTTTTTATTTTGTCTTTTGTTTCCCACATGTGCTCCCCCTGGACTGTCTGAAACATATCTTTCTCCCTGGAACCTGTGAAACAGGTTCCACCAGAGGGTCTGAGCAGGGTTTTATAATATTTGTCTACCAATTTTGGTTTTATTTTATTTAGCTCACTGTTTCACTGCACTGAATTTTGCATTTATTGTCACTTAATGTTAAGTACTGTAGCTAGCGCCTTTATTCACTTTAATTCACAATATTCCTCCTTTCTGCCATCAGCAGCACGTGCCACCGGTCACCCGCCGCCACAGTGCGCAGCCACGTCTCCCAACAACATGCTCCTAGTGGCTCCTGCCTGATGGCGCCCTGCCCCTCCCATACTCCTATTGGATGATGCCTCAGCCACACAAAGGTCCGCCCACCCAGTTCCACTTACCATGCGCACTCAGACTGCTCTGTTCTCTACTCTATTCTTCCAACGCTAC
Organism: Ascaphus truei; assembly: GCF_040206685.1. Classification (NCBI taxonomy): domain Eukaryota; kingdom Metazoa; phylum Chordata; class Amphibia; order Anura; family Ascaphidae; genus Ascaphus; species Ascaphus truei. Next base: position 363,010,527 of record NC_134484.1, on the reverse strand, counting down.
ACAGATCGCGTAAGGTGAGAAGAGCGGGCGTCCAGCGTATCAGTCTTCGAGAATAACCCTGGTTATAATTCCCTGTACTGTATTCTTTGTGAAGCTCGGAGTACACTTTTGGCGCTATAAAAATAAGGATCTACATACATTCATATACATGTTGGGTAACATCTGGGTATGTCATAGAGACACAGTGGCTGGGGAGGGTTCCTTCAGATGTCTTGCTCTCCTGCTACTGTGGGCTTAAAATAGAATGGAGACCTGAGATGTCCCTCAGCATTCTCGCCATGTCACTCGCCATTTGGCCCATCCTCTCCAAAATCAGGACAATTTTCCCTTCCATTGTGTCCCGTCTGTCCGAGCTCTACTCTGGATGTGGTAGCACAGGTGTCTTATAGTGGACGGATCCTAAATTAACTTTCCAAATTCACTTGACATTGCCAATCTGAATCTGACCAAGTCGCCAGTTGCAGCTAAGCTGGAGCTCTATATTTTGGTGGGGGTTGGTACAAGTGGGGCTGAGCTGAATCTGGGGCAAAATGAGCCTGATCTGCGTTAAGCTGATCTTGGTCCAGGGTGTGATGAGCAGGGTCTGAGTTTAGCTGAGAGGGGTCCTGGGCGAGGTAAGCGGGTACAAGGTGAGGTGAGCAGTGTCTGGAGCTGGGAGTAATGGGGATTGAGGTACAGGTACCTTGTGCAGAAGCAGGTTTCCTGGGTACTCAAATGGCAAGGGTTTTGGCCATCTTCTTTCTCCACAATGGTCCCAGATTTTTCAACTTTGGAGTCTTGGGTGATGCTTTGTTTTCTTTCCCCACTTTACCCTTTTTGATTTTGGGTTGGCTTAGCAGGCATCCTTTCCTTTATTAGGCTAATTTCTTGTGTTGCCCTCTCCTCCCCCCCCCCCTTTCTGGGAAATGTGCTGCTACCAGTGTGTTCTGTGGCTGCTGTGTCATACCTGGTTGGTAAACAGGAGACCTCCGTGATGGTATGGGGAGGACCTCGGGACAGGCTCTTGGTGGTTCTTTAGTAGTTAGCACCTCCAGTCAAGAGGTACCTGAGGCTTCAGGATGGACCTCATGGACACTTCTTCTTTCACTAGCTATGCTTCAAGGACTACACCAGTTGTTGGTATGACTGAGGGTTATTTAGTAATGAGGTACTGCACCGACACACTTTATTCGAGCAAATACCCAGTATGTACCTGGCAGATACCTGGAATGCGCCGCTCCTCACCTCTGACAAGCCCCGTTGCGTTTGCCTTCCCAGCCTGGGTTCATGCCTGGCTGACGGGCGGCTGACCTGTTAAATGATAATGATTAGGATTTAATAGGCTGCAATGCTTCGCGTGTCTACCAGATGGCATAAATTCCTGAATTGTAATGCAGTATATATATATATACTGTGCAGTATTGCAGCCAGCGGGAATAAAATGCTTCAATCCCTGCCTGGAAAATACCTCAATGCACTCGGGCAAAAACAGTCACAAACCTCAATACACCCGGGTATACCCGAATTCGTGGGACTAGCTGAGCTCGAATAAAGTGTGTCGCCAGTGTACATGCACTGGATCACATATCAACTGTACCCTATCCCCCTAGGGACTAGGCCTCTATCACTTCTCTAGCAGAAGAACTCTCTTCAGTGTCTGCACACTCTGGCATCTCTTCCAGAAGAACCTCACTCTCTGATGGCTATCCCAGACTCAACTCCTCACACACTAACTCTACACTCTAAAGAAGAACAACACCTCCTACCCTGGGGAGTGGCTTGTAAGACGGCCTATTCTTGTCATAGACCCCCTTTTAACAGTGAGAGATACTCATAAAGTTTATTGTTCATACCTTCTGAACAATATAACATTACACACTGAACGTTAGAACAGACCCCATAGAAATAACGCCCACACTGCCCACACTTTATGGGGATTTACAGTGGTACCAAGGCCAGGGAATGTTAGTCCAAGGAGACTTGGCAAGACTTGTACAGCAGCAGTAAGCAGGTTCTTGCGTACATAGAAGCTGGATCGATCCATAGTTGAACAAGATATCCGAAAGCACAAGAGTTAGTTCTGATCAAGATCAGTGAGTGTAACAATACAATTGTTGTGAAATTTTATGTACAGTTCCACTGACATTATAGGGGTAGCATTCAGCACAAGGTGAGGCAATGTTGGTGATTGGTTGTCTGCTGGAGGAAGGTGTCAAATGTAAGCATATAGTCTTGGTTTGTTGTGGAAAGGGAGCGATCCAGTCAGGGATACATCATGTAAATAAAAACATATAAAACAATAATTGTGCAGTATTGTGATTATATATTGGCTTGTTTATGAATCTTGGCTCTAATAGAGAACCTACTTACAGCAACAGTAAAAAATGTTCGCTTTTGTCTGACTCAGTCAGGTAGTGTGGAATTGGTGATGTGTCTTTAAGGTTAAAGTTAGCCTCATCCGGTCCTCGCACAAGCAGACTATTCCAGTTGATATAAATGCTTGAATCCCAGTATGGTATATGTGGACAGAAAGCAGACACAGCCCAATGGTGTAGGTTGCAGAAAAACAGGGTTTATGAACAGTAAGGGTAAGGCATGTACTCACACTTTGTACAGTAAAACAGTGCACATAAAGGTTTCTTTGGCGCTGGATAGGTTGCGCTCACTGTAGTAGAGGCTCCCCGTCTCCCTCTATCACCAGACGTGCCGCCGGCAATGGCGTCTGACGTCACTTCCCTCTCGCGTCTATCCGCATCCGGTGGAGGTAGATTATGACGCGCTGGGAGAGGGTATGCGGGAGAGTTCGTACTTCTGGAGTTCTCTCTTCAAGGCAGCTGCAGCTTTGATGAGTCGGCTCTACGCGTTTCGCTGTAGCATACAGCTTCGTCAGGAGCGTCATGACGTGTCGTTTGTGGGCGTCATGTATTTATACTGTGTGGACTAATTAGCTACTCAGTGTCTTACTGATTGAACTAATTGTTACATACTTTAACCCACAGGTTTGCCTATACACAGGCACAGAAAGACTCTGTGGTCCAAACATGAACTAACTGTTTTGCTAAAATACTTGACTAAAATACACATAATACAATCTTTAATAACATACATACTCAAAATTGATACAGATAGATTTAAATTTAAAAAAGGATTAATATAAGAAATTAATAAAATAAATGTGAATGGGATCGAATTGGGTATATATTAATATATTTCATATCTCATAGAAAATACCATCATTATGGTTTAAAACTTGCACTTAAAATTATCGTAGATCGGGAGAGAGAAAAGACAGAGAGACAGGTATTAGTATATAGAAATGTATCTTCTATAAATACTTTAAAACAACATTCAGATGAAATTGTTAAAACTCTTTTGTTATTATTTGATATACCCATATTTCATTTTACTAGAGGTAGATTTAAAGTCAGAGGTGACTGGAGCATAAACTAAATTGCGCAATAATTTAAATATTTAAGAACTCAGATATTAAAAATAGATATTATTATTCCTATTTAATGATTTTATACATAAAATAGTTGTATTAAATTTTGATCTAATAACACATGGTGTAGAGTGTGTATAGAAAAATTTAATAATTATTCAAAAATTATTTTCCAAGAATAATTATGTAAAAAAATATATATCTATATATAAAAAATTTTACTTATAAAATCATCTAGTTAGACCATACATATACATATTGCAAAAATGGACACGATAAAGAGGCGTAGGAGGGAAGGAGTCCAAAAATGAATAGATGTATTAATTATGTAAAAAGGGCAAAATTTCAAAGTCTGAATTTAATCCGTTTGGAATTAGTGTGTTAAGTTTATAAATCCAGTACATTTCCCTCTTACTTAAATCCACCTCTCTGGAACGGCCCCTCCAGTGTTGTTTAACACTTTCAATGGCAATAAATCTAAGACTATCTGGATTTGAATGATGGTGTTTAGCGTAGTGATTTGAAACACTATGGGTTAAAATACCCCTTCTAATGTTGCTTAGATGTTCGATGATGCGAGTGCGGATGGGTCTTGTTGTCTTCCCCACATATTGTAGCCCGCATGGACACTGGAGGACGTATATTACAAAATCGGTGTTACAATTCATGTATTGCTTGATATTAAAAGACTCTTTACTTGTATGGCATACAAAGCTAGTTTTTTCCTTCAATTTATGCTGACATGCTTTGCAAGATGCACAGCCATAAAATCCTGTCAGGTTTTTAAGCCACCCCTGGTTCGCCTCTTTTGAGCTTTGGGAGATACCAAACACATATACTCCTCCGAAAGAAAGGAGGGACACGAAGCCATACCAAAAAAGAGACAACATCAGAGAGGGAAACGAGGAAAAAGAAGGAAAAGGGAAAGATTAAGTAAGGAAGGAAATATAGATACTAAAAGCATCTTTAATTTAAGTAAAGTAGAATTAACCTTACCACAACAGAAGCTAATTTCCAAGGGACTCTCTTTTGCACCAACTATAGGGCCCAATAACTTTGGCCTATTTTTGGATGCAAATCGCTACCTCCGAAAATTAACTGTAAAAAGATTCTTTCAAAGTAAAAATGTGAAATCCAGAGTATATGTGGAAAAACCCGAAAGCGAACCAGAGGAGAGCAAATTTAAACATACCACATTGAAACAAAAGTATTTATTTTACCCAACGTATTATAAAGGGAAACATCTAGAAGTATTTTATGATTTGATTGTGAAAGACTTTGAAGAACTTGCCAAAAATACAAAATCTTCCATTAGAAATAACCTTAATTCAGACGAAAGGAAAGCTCTAGAAGAAATCATTAAAAATGAAAATTTAGTCATTAAACAGGCCGACAAAGGCGGGGGTACTGTAATAATGAATAGAGAAGATTACCTAAAGGAAGTTTACCGCCTTTTAGGCGACAACATCACTTATAATAAGCTAAAGAAAAACCCAACAGAGGAATTTAATAGGGATCTTAATATTTTGTTAGAAAGGGGGAGAGATACGGGTATTCTCACAGAATCAGAATACAAATTCATATATAATAAAACACCTCAAATCTCGATTCTCTACATTTTACCCAAAATTCATAAGTGTCTCCAAAATCCACCTGGTAGGCCAATAATTTCGGGCATCAACTCGCTTACATCGAATTTGTCGGCCTATATTGACAGTTTCCTCCAGGGTTATGTAAAGGACATGGAATCCTACTTGAAAGATACAACCGATATCATTAAAACTCTGGATACTTTTGTATGGAAAGAGGATTACCTACTAGCAACTATAGATGTTAGCTCTTTATATACATCAATTGCACATCATCTAGGTTTACAAGCTGTTGAGCACTTCCTTAGAAATGATCCAGAGTTACATGAATTACAGATCCAATTCCTTTTAGACAGCATCTCATTCATCCTACAAAAGAATTTCTTTTTATTTGATAATACATTCTATGTTCAGAAATGTGGCACCGCCATGGGAACGAAGTTTGCCCCCAGCTACGCGAATCTCTTCATGGGATATTGGGAGGACCAAACCATCTGGTCCGGAGGCGAGCTGGGGGGGAACCTTGTCCTATGGCGGCGCTACATTGATGACATTATCCTCATCTGGCAGGGAGACAGAGGAAGCCTGGAGCAATTTATTTTAGATTTGAACAATAATAATTTTAATCTTAAATTTACACATAATATTAGTGAGACTTTTATTGAATATTTAGATCTGAACATATATATAGAAGAAGGTACCATAAAAACAAAAACACATTTTAAAAATGTTGATTGCAACAATTTTATTCTAAGATCTAGTTGCCATCACCATCAATGGATGGACGGGGTCCCCTATAGTCAATATAGGAGACTTCGTAGAAACTGTACCGAAGATAATGTTTTTAATGATCAGTGTAAAACTTTGGAAAAAAGATTTGTGGAAAAACATTATAGTCGGGAGATTTTGGATAAGGCACTAATAAAGGCTAAGAATTTGGATAGAAAAGAAACTTTAGAGCCACAAAAGAAGACTAAGCCTGCCACTATGATCAACCCATATGATACAGCTTTTTTGACCACTTTTAACAAGGAGGCCAAAAATATTGGGAAAATTTTGCACAAACACTGGCATGTTCTGAAATCTGATGCCATTTTAGGAGAAATCTTACCAGACAAACCGAAAATAATTTTTAAAAAGGCACAGAACATTAAAAATCTTATTGCACCAAGCGCTTTAAAAAGCTCAAAAGAGGCGAACCAGGGGTGGCTTAAAAACCTGACAGGATTTTATGGCTGTGCATCTTGCAAAGCATGTCAGCATAAATTGAAGGAAAAAACTAGCTTTGTATGCCATACAAGTAAAGAGTCTTTTAATATCAAGCAATACATGAATTGTAACACCGATTTTGTAATATACGTCCTCCAGTGTCCATGCGGGCTACAATATGTGGGGAAGACAACAAGACCCATCCGCACTCGCATCATCGAACATCTAAGCAACATTAGAAGGGGTATTTTAACCCATAGTGTTTCAAATCACTACGCTAAACACCATCATTCAAATCCAGATAGTCTTAGATTTATTGCCATTGAAAGTGTTAAACAACACTGGAGGGGCCGTTCCAGAGAGGTGGATTTAAGTAAGAGGGAAATGTACTGGATTTATAAACTTAACACACTAATTCCAAACGGATTAAATTCAGACTTTGAAATTTTGCCCTTTTTACATAATTAATACATCTATTCATTTTTGGACTCCTTCCCTCCTACACCTCTTTATCGTGTCCATTTTTGCAATATGTATATGTATGGTCTAACTAGATGATTTTATAAGTAAAATTTTTTATATATAGATATATATTTTTTTACATAATTATTCTTGGAAAATAATTTTTGAATAATTATTAAATTTTTCTATACACACTCTACACCATGTGTTATTAGATCAAAATTTAATACAACTATTTTATGTATAAAATCATTAAATAGGAATAATAATATCTATTTTTAATATCTGAGTTCTTAAATATTTAAATTATTGCGCAATTTAGTTTATGCTCCAGTAACCTCTGACTTTAAATCTACCTCTAGTAAAATGAAATATGGGTATATCAAATAATAACAAAAGAGTTTTAACAATTTCATCTGAATGTTGTTTTAAAGTATTTATAGAAGATACATTTCTATATACTAATACCTGTCTCTCTGTCTTTTCTCTCTCCCGATCTACGATAATTTTAAGTGCAAGTTTTAAACCATAATGATGGTATTTTCTATGAGATATGAAATATATTAATATATACCCAATTCGATCCCATTCACATTTATTTTATTAATTTCTTATATTAATCCTTTTTTAAATTTAAATCTATCTGTATCAATTTTGAGTACAGTATGTATGTTATTAAAGATTGTATTATGTGTATTTTAGTCAAGTATTTTAGCAAAACAGTTAGTTCATGTTTGGACCACAGAGTCTTTCTGTGCCTGTGTATAGGCAAACCTGTGGGTTAAAGTATGTAACAATTAGTTCAATCAGTAAGACACTGAGTAGCTAATTAGTCCACACAGTATAAATACATGACGCCCACAAACGACACGTCATGACGCTCCTGACGAAGCTGTATGCTACAGCGAAACGCGTAGAGCCGACTCATCAAAGCTGCAGCTGCCTTGAAGAGAGAACTCCAGAAGTACGAACTCTCCCGCATACCCTCTCCCAGTGCGTCATAATCTACCTCCACCGGATGCGGATAGACGCGAGAGGGAAGTGACGTCAGACGCCATTGCCGGCGGCACGTCTGGTGATAGAGGGAGACGGGGAGCCTCTACTACAGTGAGCGCAACCTATCCAGCGCCAAAGAAACCTTTATGTGCACTGTTTTACTGTACAAAGTGTGAGTACATGCCTTACCCTTACTGTTCATAAACCCTGTTTTTCTGCAACCTACACCATTGGGCTGTGTCTGCTTTCTGTCCACATATACCATACTGGGATTCAAGCATTTATATCAACTGGAATAGTCTGCTTGTGCGAGGACCGGATGAGGCTAACTTTAACCTTAAAGACACATCACCAATTCCACACTACCTGACTGAGTCAGACAAAAGCGAACATTTTTTACTGTTGCTGTAAGTAGGTTCTCTATTAGAGCCAAGATTCATAAACAAGCCAATATATAATCACAATACTGCACAATTATTGTTTTATATGTTTTTATTTACATGATGTATCCCTGACTGGATCGCTCCCTTTCCACAACAAACCAAGACTGCATCCGTGGAAAATCTTAGCACATTTTCCTGGAAAGGTTTGAGAAGTATCCTGTTGGGTAACATCTTTTCATTTTATTTTATTTATTTTTTTCTATATATTATTTTTCTAATTATTATTTTATTTTAAAAGGAAATTGTGGCGCCTAGGCAAGTCTTATAAGTAAAATGTAAGCATATAGTCAGATTCATCACACCAACCCTGTGGTGTAGCAGCTAGAGAATTGCTATTAGCATATGAAGGGTCATGGGTTCGATTCCTGCATGTGTATTATATAAAATATAACCAGTTATAACGGGGTTCAGCTGTACCTGTATCTGCCGCTTTACCTGTATAATACAGCACAATGAAGATGCAATACTTATTAATACATATTCATTAGTGGCACAGTACATTCTGAAAAGCGACCATAGCAAAAAATAATAATAATAATAATAATAATAATAATAAATAAACTAGTAGTGAAAAAAGAAACCAAGTTCCATTGTTCAGTGCTTCCAGATCAAGGGCACAAAGTAACAGTCTGTTAGCTAATTGCAACATATAAATTTGCTTGAAGAGAAGTAAGGAAATAGGTTGATAATGCAGTCAGTAACTGCATGTAATCAGTGCTGGCTGTTTCTTTTCCTAAATGGACCACCACCCTAGAGCTTCCTATAAGAGTTATAATAATCTTACTCCCACTGTCCAATGACTATAATATGGGAAGAGGGTAAATTGAATTACTCACAGTAAAATGCTGATGATGTCCACTCCACGTGCGAGCCTCACACAGGAGAACCAATGAAGTTGAAAAAAGTGGCGCACAGCAGCAAAAAAATGTGGAAAAACACAGAGGTTTTAAGATTGGATAGGGATCTTAAAGACTACACAAGATCCAATCCTAGATCTGTACTTAGGAAAGCCAAAACCATTGGATATCATCTCTCTCCCAGTTTTTTCAAATCTAATCTTGGAAAAAATACTAGCAAAAAAATCCAGAAGGGTTTCTATAAATGTGGCAATTGTAAGACATGTAAATATGCTACTCCATTGAAATCTGTAAAATGTAAATACACAAAATGTAGACATAAATTGCAGACATTTATGACATTCAATACAATCTATGTAGTTTATATGCTAACATGTGCATGTGGTAGCCTCTATATTGGCAAAACAATCAGGCCATTAAAGGTTAGAATAAACGAGCATTTAAGATCCATTAGGAATAGAGAGGACAGGTATCCAGACTCAAGACACTTTTCTAATTGTCCTAAGGGCTTGATTAGTACATTTAGATTTAGTGCTTTAGAGCACATTCAATTACATGTAAGAGGGGGCAATAGAGAACAGTTCTTAACTGTAGAGAGATGTATTGGATTTATACCCTTGGGCATTTGCACCAATGGATATGAATATCGACTGGGAACGTAAACATTTCCTGTCAAAAATAATATCTTTAGTATTATCAATACTATTGCTGATAGGTATTCATAGAACATCTTCTCCAGCAGTTAATATACCATGTATAAACTATTAATAATCATAGTGATTCTATGTCTTTACCTTTATATTGATAGAATGTGTTGTGTGATAAATCTGCATCTTTTTCTGCAAAATATTATATTGTCATGGTGATTTTAGGCTTTAAACTTAAAAAAATCAGATATTGGGTGCATTTATTGTGTTTGATGGAATCATGTACTGTACATATACAGTATAATGCATTTTTTTGCATTTGGTATTTTAAAAAAAAGGAGAATTGTTCATACTCCTAATTGGGACATTCAAACTCTCCATATTAAACATTAATAGGAAGACCATTATTGTTAAGAACTTTTTCCCTTACAAATCTATGTGGAATATATATATATATATATATATATATATATATATATATATATATATATATATATATATATATATATATATATATATATAGAGTCTATTGGATTAATATTTTTCTAAAAAACATATGTCATAATAGACTTTTCATGTCTGTTATTGCGATTTACTTTATCATGTATAAATGTATGTACACATATAGAAACATTAATCTTCATCTAGTGTTTGGTTCCATGTAGGTTCTATTGTTGTTTTTAACTTTTTGATATAGTTTATATCATTCGTTGATTCTTTTGTTTGTTTTTTAATATTGTGATTAGCAGCATATCTTGAACCTCCATCCAGAAGGTATCACTGTGGGCAGTGGGGAGATAGTGGTTTATCTACCTCAATCTTACTGATACCACACACGCTGCGACACCCGGCGTCACGTCATTTCTGGTTGGGGTGATAACTATATATTGCTTAACTACCAATAGAGCAATGTACTCTTTGACAAAGCGCCAAAAAAGGCCCGAATCACGTTAGAGTTATCTACTTGTTCATGGCATGTTGTCACTTTGACGATTAAATTGTTTTTAAATTTAGCCATTGTTCTGTAGCCCTTGTATTTTTGCTGCTTTGCTCCACTTTTTTTTTAACTTAGTTGGATCTCCTGTAATAAACAAACTAGCATTTAGATAATGCAGATGTACAAGAAGGTATTCAGAACAAGGCACATCCAATGGTGGCTATGGGAAAGGGGCATCCATGTGACATGGATGTCTTCGGTATCATGCCCAAGGAAAGACAACGATTCGTAAAATGGTCCGCAAGGTCAGAACCGAGGTAGAACAGTACTGTAAACACTTTTGGTTCTAATGTTTTTCTTCAATTTAAAATCAGAGACAAAACATGAAACACAGACACAGCCCAGTGCTACATCCATTGACACAAATACACGGTGCAGTGCCTATATATATATCTTTTGAATAAAATGGTCTTTTAGTTTAACTCTTTGGCCAAAGTGTCGTAAGCCCATGAGCCCCTCCAAGGCAGACCCATGAGACGTGGTCTGCCTTGGAGGGGCTCATGGGCTTACGACACTTTGGCCAAAGAGTTAAACTAAAAGACCATTTTATTAAAAAAAAAAATATATATATATATATATATATATATATATATATATATATATATGTATGTATGTATATATATATATATATATATATATATATATATATATATATATATATATATATGTGCACTGTACTATTTATTTGTGTCAATGGATGTAGCACTGGGCTCTGTCTGTGTTTCATGTTTTTTCTCTGATTTTAAATATATATTGCCATGCTCTGTAGCACTCCTTTTATATACATATATATTTATATATATGTTGTGGTTATTTTGGGGGTTCAAAATGAGCTTACAGGGGTTCTGTGTGTAATGTTTTTCTTCACAAAGCCACATAGTATGTCTATGCATCTGCACAACATTACATGTACTGTACAGTAAGTAGACTCCATAGTAGAAAGGCTTAATTTATTAAACCTATTTTTCTTATTATTGCAGAGTGTTTCCCATGATAAGGGATGTTAACAAGATTAAAAGAGTTGAACATGCTCGTACATGGATTGGAAGTGGAGAAAAGTTTGATGACGTTATATTTTCAAATGAAATATCAATCTCCCTGACAAGATTTTCCAATATGTCATTCAGGGAAAAAAATCAGTTAGCCCTGAAACCTCAGTAAAGCATCCATTCAAGGTTCATGTGTGGGTGGCAATCTCGAGACTTGGACCAGGACCCATAGTTGTATTTGAAGGTATGTTCCCTGTCCCTGTATAACAGTGTTGTATTTGTTTAATAGCAGTACTCTAACTGTATCTGAATATGACCCTATCCCTGTATTACAGGGTTACATTTGTTGTTTCTCCAGGAACCATGGATAACACATACTTCCAGCAGGCCATTACCTCCCAGATAGCACCCTGCATTTCAGATTTCTTCCCATCCGGTAACCAGCTCTTCCAAGATAACAACCCAAAACACAGTGCCTCTGCTACATTTCTTAATGAATGTGGAATCAACTGGGTCAGAATACTGCCAGAGTAAGTACTGTAACTGTTTTGAGCAGCAGCATACAATTAACAGTGCTTTATTGTGTTAAGGTGTTTGCTTACTTTATTTTTTTCAATAACCGTACCAAATTTGTCTCTATATTTGCAAGTCCCTTGATTTGAACTACATAGAATTGATGAGGCACGCAATGTAACATCAACTAAGGAAATATATGAAGCCGGCAAACAAAGAAGGACATGAGAAGGAAATTCTTGATTACTGGGATAAGCATCTAAGTGTCGAAACTTGCAATAATTACATAAATCCTTTCAATAATATGTTACCGGTTATTTTAAATGCAAATGCAAAGTGACTTGTTTCTTCTGTAATATGACAGTATTCAGTGTCCACATTAGTTCTGTGGGCTTTGGCCACACTATTGACTGGGTGGTTCCATGGAATAGACAAAGCCTCCACCCATCCCCCACTTTGCTTGTATCAAGTGGAAAACTCTCCCCCAGGTGACATACCAGTAGCCACGAACCCTTCTCACTAATTTTCTGCCTTTCCCTCATGTGTAGAGAAACTCAGCCTCGCCCTCCTCCCCCTCTGACTGCCTCTTCTGAAATTCAAATTCCAATTGAATGACACGCCTATGCATTCCATAGACACACATGCACATAGACAAAGAATAGGTACAACCCTTGCAGCCTTTATTTCTGCAAGTGTAGTATAGTGACTAGGTGTAATATATATATTTATATATTTTTTATTATTATTATTTGAGTCGTGGTGGGATATACTGTATACATTATTAGAGACATATACATTATGTACACACTGTTATTCAGTGAAACTTCCCTAGTATAAAAATGTGGCTACGAAAAAAAGCATTTCAAATGCAATGCACAGTGACTCCTTGTAATACAAGGGTTTCTACTTTTGTATATTTTATCTTTTATATTTTAATTCTAGTGGGCACATACAGATATACGTATGCATTATTATACTTTTATACTACTGTGTGTGTGTGTGTGTGTTTCACAGAAACAAAAACATTGTAACTGCAAATGCAAAGTGCCTTGTTTCTTCTGTTAATATATGTAAAACATTATTATACAGTACTTAACAACATTCTATAAAAATATTGTAATTGTAGTGAATTGTAACGATGACACTGTTACAGAACTGATAATAAAAAGTGGGCGGGACTCCAAAACAGAGAGAATCCCAGAAACTCCACAAAATGGGGGCAGTCACAGAAGTACGCAAAACGATCAAATACAATTTGTTAAAATAAGAACAATGATGAGGACATTGAACTAAAACTCTAAAATACAAAAAGTCTCAGAGAATTCAAGCCCTTGCTAGTAGATAGAGTAAATGCAATGCCATTACTGTATCTACTAGCTAGGAGCTTGAATTCTCTGTGACTTTTACTAATTTAGAGTTTTATTTTGTATGTCCTCATCATTGTTCTTATATTAATACATTGTATTTGATATTTTTGCACACTTCCATGAGTGTCCCCATTTTGTGAAGTTTCTGGGATTCTCTCTGTTCTGGGAGTCCTGCCCCCTTTTGTTTATCAGTCTCAGCTCTATACTCCAGGAGAGCACTGTCTGACTTTATAGGCATGGGTTTTTTGTGCAACTTACTTTTGTTATTAATGGGTAGTAGGGCATTTCCGCCCTTATTTCTTGAACTCTTAAAGAACTGTAGACTACATTATGAAAGCTTCTGTGACATAACATTATAACTCAATGTATAATATTATATAAAAAAGATATATGCAGTATTAATGTTTATATAATTATTATAGATATATAATGCGTTTCAAACAGGTCCCTTAGAAACACGCATGCGCAGAAATTCAATGACACCCATAGAAACACACGGGTACTGTACCACACAATGTAATTCATGCACTACACTACTGTATTTCTTCTCTATTATTAATATACAACATTCTCTCTTTATAGGTTAAAATGTGCAAGAGCCAGCCAGCCCGAAGAAGATGCTAATTGAAAAAATTGAACATTTGGAAAAGAACGAAGAAATATGTATTATTGTATTTTTCATAAAGTCATTTATGGTAATCTAATAAAAATTTTCCATATTTTAAAATACGTTTTAGTCATCTGAAGTTTTTAGGGGAATAAGTAGTGGGTTACATTTAAATACCATTACATATCCTATCATGCGAAATGATCGGAAATAAGGGACGGGTTACGTTACATTTAGATTTTGAAGACAAACTAGGTCCTAATATCATTTCTGCTGAGTATTGCAACCAACGCTAAAACTCAATTTTCCTGGCCACGACACATTCATTGGTCAACAGCAAGCAAAAGAATAAGGGCGGTGCATACACAACCCGCAAAGACAAATGTGCCAGTAAATGACGCTATATCTGCAAGTTGCAAAGTGATGTACTGTACAAGTGGCAAACTTAATGCAAAAATTGCCTTAAAACATAGACCCAATACTACAGGATTCACTAATACCCAATCAGGCTTATTGCACCGCAATCCTGCATGAACTGCCATTGACTTGAATGGCAATTAATGTGGGATCGCTGTGTGATAACCTATATTGGAGGTCAGTGAATCTCTCTGGTAGTGTCTTCTTGTGTTTCTCTATTAAATGTGTATGTGCTCCAGTGCTAATATGTGTAGTGAGTCTATCATTGTCCTTATGTTTGGATACAGTTATTGGCAGGATGATGGTTCACTGCCTTTAAACTTTCATGAAAAACACTAAATTCTTTCATTATTTGCTAGTGCAAGCCCTACGCATGCTGGCTCCACTTAAATTATACACATGGGTAATGCAGATTTCAGCCATGGAGAATATGTCTAGCAAACTTGAATGGCACATAAATACATTAACAGAATACAAATGGTCTAATAAATGACAGATGAAATGTAATGTTAAAAAAAAAAACATTCAGTAATAGAGTTTTATACCTACAAGGAGCATGAAAAGGAACTGACATTTTTTTCCCTCGCAAAAGAATCTCAGGAGACTGTGATTATAGACTGCAAACATATAGATGGAACATAAGGGAGGGGGGAAATAAAGGCTTCTTTGAGTAGAACATTGATATGTGAACAAGAAAACATAATGCAAAACTTGTTGAAGAAAGTTTAGAGTGGTTAGAAGAATTGGCTGTATGCCAAAAAGCATACTGGCCAAGTTTTACGAATTCACTACAGAGAAAATGTTCCTTCGCCTGCAAACTGGAGGAGTGTCGGTATGCTAATTTTTCACAGCAACAAGGGACACATAGTTACAGTAACTAGCTAGCCCAAAATAGAAGTACATTATATCACACATTTTGCTACAAAATGTATCCAGCATATTCAAAGCCACTGTTGCTTTGTGTCTGGCTTAGAAATTCTAGCTTAAATCCCCACATATAAACCTTGCAAATCCTCTCCACGAACCGACCCTGCTTATGGCCTTCTGTCTTAATGCCAAGTGGCAATCAGACTGTGGAAATAACAGTACGTACAAAACACTGACAAGCACATTCAGTAACAGAATGTAACATTAACAACAAATATGAATTCCTGTACTGATTGTTCATTTGAGGAGGCAAAGTTTTGGCTCTTTAATTAATTCATATGGATACATTCTATATACTGTATGTGTACCCCAAAGTGCCCATTTGTCCGGTTTTCATACAAAAACCCCCATTAAAGTGTATTTCATATTAATTGGACTTCAAATTCACTATCAAATTTATACATGGTCATATATGTGTTCATCGCATAGCCCAGTAGGAAAGTAAACAATATTTATAGAATTACCCTTCCAACAGCAAATAAGTAATATATTCTAGATTGGACAGAATGTTAAATTATTTGCAGAAATAAAATATTATTTCAGCTGCTTTTCTTCAACTAGGTTTTTTTTTTCAAACCTTGCCATTATGCAATAATGCATCATCTCTTCACGTAACTAATGTATTGGTACCAAGAGCAATGAATAATAGAACTTGTGTACCAGTAGTCTGTTTTTGCCAAGCACACGATTTCCACTTTGTTCCTTTCTCTGTTAAACTCTGGAAAATCCCCTCTTTGTGTCATGTGGCTAGAATTCCAGTGGTCTGTGCCGCTCATTTGAATACTGGATGGCTGCACACAGCAGATCTCCATTCAATACAGCTACTGAAATCACAAGTTGGAAAATTAATGAGATCTGACGTGTCAGTAGTTTTGTGCTTTTTATTTGTATGGGAGTAAACATTCTCCCAAGGGATCAATCTTACAGATAACATTGCCGTTCCTAAATTGCTGATTAACACCACTAGTAGGAATTGCAGTTTATTGCTACAGTATGTTAAAAATGCTTTATTCATGGGTTCAGCATCTGTAGCAGACTGGGTCACTAAATTATATTTAGAATCGTCAATTTGTGCTCTGTGACATGTAAGGTTCCGGGGCATATTGAGAGTTGAGACTTTCCATTGCATGTTATGTTTAACTATATATTTTCTACCATTTGTGTGGATGGAAAAAACGACAATATACAGTACATGCCCAACTGATAGTAGCTGGGCTGGAGAGAGAGGTTGCTATCAAGGAGTAAAGATTGTTAACTATTATATACAAATAAAAACAATATGATTCACACTACAACTGCCTCTAAAATAATAATTCACTTTTACTTACAAATTGCTAAAATACAGCAAGATAAAAAAAATAATTAAGAGATATACAGTACATCTCAACTAGAGTGGACCCGATGTTTAGACCTCAATAGTTTGTGGATGGTAACAAAGGTATTAGTGATGGGATTGTTGAGACTATGAGGTTGATTTAGAGTTGGACAACGACAGTGGAATCGTACAGGTGTAGCCACCAGTATCCGAACACCTGCCTTGGAAAATCTGGGGCAATACCCCAGTAATGCTGCAACATTTCTGTGACATTTCTGCAGACAGACTAATGACCCATCGGATTAACACAGCGGGGTTGCCTGGCAGTGCCATTCAAACTGACCAGGGATCACTGCTATGCTAATCCGATGGGCCATTAGTCTCTCTGCAGAAATGTCAGAGAAATGTTGCAGCATTACTGGGAGAATGCCCCAGATTTTTCAAAGCAATATTAGAATACTCATAGCTGCATCTGTAGCACAAATTTTTAATCTGGGTGCAAAATGGCAGTTTGTGCCTCATAAAAATAAGGCACCTCTTTAGAGGTTGTCAAAAATAGATACAAAATACAATTTGCGTGGGGCTGGTTCACCAAACGACTTGACGGGCAGAGCAGAGGCACCTCTATTTCTAATTTATATAAATTAGCTCAACATAGGTGTTCACACTTTAAATTTCATCCATTCTTAATTATGCACTTAAAAGGACCAGGTGCTACTCAGACTATACTATAAGAACCCTACATTTACAACATACATTTTCTGGCGATGTGGCTGCAACTGGTGCTCTATTGATATGAAGATTCTACCCAGCAATGCATGCAATGCTTGAGAATAGATTTAGACCCCAGAGAAGAACGGAAAAAATGTATAGGGCTAGAGTAAATGTATTTGAGATGTCTGATGTTAATGTACTCCAGAGGTACCATGAGACAACTCGCATTATCTTGGAAATGTTGGCGTTTACTCAGCCTGATCTAGAGCCTAAAATATACATTAGAACAGTTAACCCTCAAATGACAAAACTACTGGAAGCAGAGTTTCCTTCTGCTAGGCTCAGTTGTTCCAAATTGAGGCCAGTGCACTGAAAGAGTTTTAGCACTTTAAGAGTTTACAGTATGCTAAAGAAAATGATGTACAAACGTTATGCAGATGTAATTATTATGCACAGAGGTATGATTGCAAATATATCAAGATTATGCATAACCAATGGTGCTAATCTAATACTTCTTTATAATATTATCAGACTAGTTGTTTATGACTTTGTTGCACCTAAATCTAGGTCCTATTTCAGCAAATGTGATGGTGCAGCCCTAACTTCTTTAAACCAACATTATTTCTGCGACTATGTCTAAACTTAAAGGGCCTTTTCAATATATGACTTCACTGGGGAATTTCAGATGAAAACGGGCCGATCGGCAGTTTAGGGGATATAGAATAAACCCTTAAATCAGGCACCAATTTCACTGATTTTCTCAATAAACGAAAATGTGTCTGGCTAAGAAAAAAACATTTATTTTCATTATGTACTGAAATAAAAGTTTTTATATTTGAAGTGAAGAAAACCAAGACTAAATAGCATTCATACTCTAAGGGCCTCTTATAGAATTTGAGCTTCTTTGCAGCTATGCAATCATTTATATTCTTTAGTATCAATAACAAACAAGATCTGCGAGTTCAAGGTAAAACTTTTCGTTTTGTCCTTGACTCCCAGTGAACATAGTTGTATGCATGTTACTTTCAAGTTTTCTTGTCAAGTATTTTATATATGTATTATTTTTTTAGATTCAACAGCTTAGAGGAAAAGTGCTTTTATATTACATTATAAGACATGGTAGAAGCTGCTTATTCTGCAAGCTCTTTTTTGTGCCTTCTCTAAAACGCATACAAGAAGGCACATTATTATTTGCTTTTACTTTGCCACAGGCCTTTCTTTATAGTCAACAGATAAGAAAAAGGTACATACTGAAAGTAATCATAAAACCAATGTCCATTATTATTTATTTTTAAGCAACAAAGCTTTGTAGACATCACACGTTTCTTTTTTGGATGTACCGAACCTGTATCAGCAAGTGTACAAAAGGACATGTTCTCAAAAAGGCCACAAACATAGCAGGGGTTCTTTAAGTGCTTGGGGTAGGGAGGTACAGGTAGAGGCACTGTGGTAGGAATGAGAGAAATTAGATCTACTCAGCAACAGTGTTATGGGCGTGCATATTAAACCATAATACTGACTGACAAAACCTTGATTCAGTCTGTCCTGGAGCAGGATTGTTGTTTCTGTTCCCCTCCCCCCTCCCTCATTGCAGCTTCTGCCTGTCAGCTCTTTATTCAGTTGCACACACCTCTGCTCTGAAGACTGACAGTGTCTTTGTAATGGACACATTGTTTCATATCCCTGCCTCTATCCACTCAGTCAGTGGGTTGCTACAGCAACCTCTCAGTCTCCTTATGAAAATGGGCTATTCCACCCCCCCTGTCTCTGCTGACAAGTTAGTTCAGTCCCATTACCTTTTCCTGTGTGACACTTTCCCCTCACTTCATTTTCAACTCTAAGGACACTGAGTGAGTACCTCTTGTGCAATCACCCCTAGCAAGGCCTTTCCGTTTTTACCGTCCTCCCTTTACACAGAACACTCCTTATGGAGAAGCACTCTCTAATCACACAACACCTACAAGAATCTTTGTTTCTCTAACTTATGCAATACAGTTAAGAAAAGACAAAATAACCTGTGCTTTGAAAGAAGGATGAGTTAAGCAATCTGGCTCCATTCACACCCTACACGTGACCCTGTTTCCAGAATACAGTCAACTACTTTTCTGCAATCAATCCAAACAGAAAATCACTTTTGAGACTTTTCTGATCTGTGGTAAGAGGAAATGCAACATTTGTCTCCATATATACTAGGAAAGTATCACCAAGAGATGTGCAATATTTTGCCACCCATTAGCAAACTTTGAACATTTTTGTACAGCGGAAACATTTACTTCAATCCAAAGTCTGCAACAAGTTTGCTTAACGCTAAAAGTCAATTGACATTGCATGTTAGATGAATTAGGTTACTTCTGCTTTCAAAATTTAATTGAAGTTGACGTTTTTATTTTTAAGTCACACAGCTGCTATTTCGCCACTTTAAATAAGCGGAATAGTGAGTTTTGAATAATTTGGGACATTATACAGGAACTTTTGGCACCAAAAGTTTGGTCAACATTTTTACAGGCTTTTGGAAAGTACAAATGAAACAGCAGAGAAGTGAATTTAAGCAGGGTCGTCCATCTCTCCTATCATCCCCACAGCTCATAACCAGTACTTAGATGTAAATGGATCTTACAACAGCAACATCATGTACCTGATACAGCACAGGAAATAAACATTAAATACATAGAGTATGATTCAATTGGAATTGCATCCAAAAAGTGTGCACCTCATCCTCGCTGTGCACCTTGGCGCAGTGAGTCTCACTGAGCCGCACTGGCCTGCTTTGTGGTCAGACAGAATTATTATTTGCGTTGTTGCAGTTCACTGCGTGTCCGGCAGGTGGCGCACTGTATTTTATTTGCCTATAATACTCTGAATGCTACAGTACAGTGCAGTCTCTGAAGCATATGTCTGAT
This sequence comes from Ascaphus truei, assembly GCF_040206685.1. Taxonomy (NCBI): domain Eukaryota; kingdom Metazoa; phylum Chordata; class Amphibia; order Anura; family Ascaphidae; genus Ascaphus; species Ascaphus truei. Next base: position 362,990,157 of record NC_134484.1, on the reverse strand, counting down.
AAAATGTGCACATTTCTCTTTGTCTAATGACCTTGTACAGTACTGTCCATATCTACTGTTGCAGTTTCACACTTTATTAAAAAACAAAAAAACACTATGCATTTATGGAATCTGTGTCAAAACCTTTGTGCATGGCATGGGACATGGCATTTACTCCATAACACATAAGACCGGATTGCAGTTATGCCTATATGATATATTGTGCCATTCAAGTTGGGACAGATAAGAATGCAACTCTTTCTAAGATCTATGAATATATAATTGACAAGTACTATTTATATAAACAAATACCAAACCAAGAAGGGTGAAGGAATTATATTAGACACAACTTAAGCCTGAATGATTGCTTTATAAGAACACCTCCGCATCCCGGCAAGGGGGGGGGGGGGGCGGGTGCTGGGCACTGCATGCATCATGCATGGGTATGTTCAATCATGCAACTTTCAAAGAAGAAAGAGATTGGTTGGGATCAGAAGATTGAATAATAGACCTTCCAAGCGGGTACCTCCAATCTCCCTCCACCTGAGTAGCTGCTCCAACATTAGTGCCTGCCCCAATACTGTTACTAGTATGGACCAACAACTCCGAAAATGAGATGAACATACATGCCAACTACCTGCCTCAACTCGAATACATGCCCAACCTAAGTACCTTACCCAATCTGAGTACCTGTCTCCTTCTGAGTTTCTGCCTCAATACCATTATCCATATGGACCAATCAACTTTGAAAAAAAGATGAACCTACATCCCAACTACATGATTGACTCGATAATCTATGTACAGCATGCCCCTTGCATCAACAATGGGTCATTGTCACCCAATTTTCAAAGTGTCTAAGCAAGGTAAATAAAAATTACACAAGTTTACATACAGTACTGTACTGTACAACCATACAGTTGAACTGTCATTCTTAAGTGACCCGCATATGCGTTCCATAGGCCACGCATGTGTCTACATTAAAAGACTTGCATATGCATTCCATTGACAACGCATGTGCATAATGTACTTTAAGCATTTATTTCTTTTGTTTATTAATAGGGTACAGTAAATTATTTCCCAATTATTTTACAGAATTAAAAGCATCAAATCGACAGCCAGAAGAAGATGTCGACGGAAGTCTAAAAACCATTATAATTGTGAACCTTTTTAATACCATTGAGATATACAGGGGTGTAACATAGCGGCCTGTAGGCGAAGTCAGATAGACACATAGACAAAGGGTGAACCTTAACTGTAGTGGTTTATTAGCCACAAAACAGCAACCAAACATTGTGGTTGCTGTCCCTTTAAGAAAACCAAATAATAAAATAAACACCTATTCCCGTTTGGGACTCTAAACAAACATTTCTCCGCCATTTCTGTCTGACTGGCTGGGTAAGCCAGTTACCAGGTAAAACTTATAACCACAATATTAGTAAGACAGGGAACAATATAGAAAGTCTTATCTGACATGGCGCAGGGATTCCTTCACAGGGTCTCAGTGTCGCTCCTTCACTCCTTCAGGAACGCCGGTTCTGGGGAGCAATCTTTATCCTGGGTGTGATTCCCAGCTGGACCCCACAGGACTGCTTCCTTCAATCCTAGGGTCCATAACAGCCAGCCTCTCTGCTGGCTGGGAGAAGTCTCTCTACTCTCCTGGGGGAAAACCTAGCTCTTTGTCTTTGGCAACTTCCTGCCTTCTATGCCCTCTCAATGAGGAGTTCATTGTCCAAACCACCCTGTTCAGGTATGAAATCCGACACCCATGCCGTCTGGAAAAGGAGTTAACCTCTTCACTCATTAAAAAGGTAGTTCTACTGTTTTTATATTTTATATTTTTATATTTTAATCATAGTGGGCACTTACAGATATACAGTACTGTACACATTATCAGAAACATAAACATTACTTATACACTTTTATACTAGATTAGTTTCACTGAATAAAGACTTGGCTACCTAGAAAGAATTGCAAAAGCTCTGTACATGACTCCTTGTAATACATTGGTTTGTACTGTTTTTATATTTTTATATTTTAATCGTATTGGGCACATAGAGATATAATGTGTACATTATGATACTTTTATACTACTGTGATTCATGTATCTACAGTATTTTCTTCTCTAAACTGCAATCTCGCAATTATTTAACATTTGAACATGTAAAAGACACAGCAATAAGATGTCGGTTGATGGTTAAAGAAGATTGTATTATTGCATTATTTTAAAAATGCAAACATTTATTTTGTATTAATTGTTTAATTCTTGTCTTCATTCTTGTTTTACAGGTTTGGCGGGCTGATGAGCATCAACACCGTGTTCGTGCAGAAAACACATCCTGCGATACTGTCAGGTAATTTATGTAATTCATGCATCTATTTTTTTGACAATACCCTGAAATTCAATGACATGCAAATGCATTTTAAACAGGTCCCATAGAAACACGCATGTGCAGAAATTCAATGACACACATATGCGTTTCAACCAGGTTCCACAGAAAGACACGTGTACCACACAATGTAATTCATGCACTACACTACTATATTTCTTCTCGCTTATTTATATACAACATATTCTCTTTACAGGTGAAAATGCCCAAGACCCAAACAGCATGAAGAAGATGACGATTGAAGAAGATTGTACATTTGGAAGAAGAGCAAAGAAATGTGTATTATTGTATTTTTCAAAAAGTCATGTACAGTAATCTAATTTAAATAAAAAATCATATTTTAAAACACTTTTTAGTCATATGAAGTTTTAGGGCAATAAGTGGTAGTTTACAGTATATTTAAATACCATTGCATATTATATCATATTGTATCGTCTGAAATTAACGGGAATAAGGGACAGGTTACATTGCATTTAGATTTTGAAGATTATGAAGACAAACTAGCATACAAGCGCTTACTATCATTTTCTCGGGGGAATTGCAACCAACGCTAAAGCTCAATTTTCCTGGCGTCGACACATTCGCGGGTCAGCAGCGAGCAGCCGAAAAAATGATTGGGGGGAGAATGCACATCACCAGCAAGACAAATGTGTCAGTAACACAGTCAGTGACGGTATATCTGTATGCTGTGAAGCCCAAATTTCAGGCTGAGAAAAATTACCATAGAGTCACCATATTTTACTCTAACTTCAGCATCCCCTTGGAACAGCATTTCTCAATAACTAGACACTCAGTCTGATTGATGGGTATAACATCCGGAGATGAGTATCTTAACAAACAAACAAAAAAGAACAACAGAAGAACTTTAGTATAGCCACCTTAAAACATAATGAACTGAAGCAGGACATTGGTTTCATGACTCATAGTGGCAGTCTATAATACTCAACCATCACACTATGGATGTGTCAGATGAATACATCTTTCACCTCCCCCAATCACCACACAGCTGACAGCCCTTACACGATATCTCTGCTAATGTATGTTATTCCGCTGACTCATCAAAACTGACAATTTATTGTTCAAAGGTTATGAATGGGGCGTACAGAGAAACAGGGTGCAGAGTAATAGAATGCAAGCAATAACTGGTCTGAATTAGAAGCAGAAGAATTATTGCTTTATACTGTACATTATTCTCAATTCAAGTTAAAATTGACACACTTACGTGTGCAGATAATTAATTGCCGTTGTCTGCCAAGAAACATTGCGCAATTAGTGCAGAGAAGAACAAAGAAACATATCCCATATAAAACAATCATGTTTTCTGAAATAAATCTGCTGCTGTTTCTTGCCCCAGTTCCAAAGCAGAGAGATTTTGATAAATATTTACCCTCCATAGTATGCTCATGCTTGGGGCTGTCGAAAGGGGAGGAGAGCCAATGTGACTGTCCCGGACCTGGTGGTTGCTGGGTGGACGGCCAGTGCTGGAAGTTGGACCTGGCCAGAGGTCAGGCCAAACTTCTGCATGTGACTGCCACACGTCCGATTGCCACGAACTAGTGCTGGCCTTAACACCACCGTGCGTCCCTCTCCCCCGCCAGGCCTGACTCTTCTGCCAGTGCGCACCAGAAGCTGGTACTGCCCGGAAGTCGTGTCCAACTTCTGATCCACGCGCCGCACAAGAGACCCGAGACCACTCCCAAGGAAAGTCTGTCTGTGTGTATTGTGTGTGTGTAGAGGGGTATTATTGTGTGTATTCTGGCAGTATATTATTTGTGTGTATTGTGGGAGGTATTTTTGTGGTTTATGGACTATTGTGTGTTTTGTGGGGGCAAGGATAAAGAAGCAGAATCCCTCTAAATGCACTCTATACTTCTAGTTATGTAATATGAATAATAGTTTAAATACTTTAATAAGAAAAGTTAATTAATAATTGTCTAGATGGGTAAATACATACAGTGTATGGCCAATCAAACAGCAACAAGGACGTAAATAAATAGCACATTAATATAGAATTGTAGCAGGAAAGTAACCACACTAAAGTTGTATTACAAGTGGGTATAGGTTGCCCAAAAATACCCAGTGATTTCAGCCAAACAGCAAAAACTGTTTAACACCAGATTAATGTATTTCCGAGGCAAATTACTCCGGTACTTAGATCCCATGTATCTCTTGCCACAATAAATATAGTTGTTGGAATCAGTACCAGTGCTGGTTTATACGAGGTCAAAAATGACTTGCTGATGGTAGATCGGCTAGATAATAGTTATGTATCTAAATCACAACATTGATACAATCTATTTTGTGTTAGTTCTAATGTTTGGGACATGGAGTGAATAGTCTAACAAATTCAATATAGTGTATCCAATTGAGATGTATCGACATTAAGGTTTGATAAACGTAATATTCTGCTGTAAAAAGCACACACACATGGCTGCTGTATTAAGGTAGTCCCCAAACTGTCTGCTGCGTAAGGATACCCATATAAGGCAGAGTTGCCTGTTGGTTCTGTTATAAAGTATACTGAACACAGAAGAAAATGATATCCCAGGGGAATCTAAATTGAGTCAGTATTGTGGATGGACTCTTAGATAGATAGTTAAGTGTCTCAAATAGAATATACTGATATAGTGCAAGCCATGTAAAAACAATCAAGTGTCATGGTACAAACTAATGCTCAGTGTTCTAAGCAGTGAGTAAGAATAGGTGTAGTCCCTGATGATATTTCAGTATAGTATGGTCAAATGAAACGTCCCAGGGATGATCAATCATAATACAGGGTGGCCAGAAGGCAATTACTGCCCCACATACATTAACGAGACCTCGAGAGGTCAAGAGATATATATGGTGAATTGTATGCTTTTTCGTGAGAAATATTGCATGTAAAACCACCGTCCTGTGTGTATACCAGTATGAATATCGGCTAAACACCGATATACCTCCTCTTGATCAGTAAACACACTGCTTACTATTCGCCAGATGATTGCATATAAGAGGCACAGAGTTGTATTTGACAGTCTATATCATAGGCAGACTTACGATTTAAACAGTGAGGTATAGTCAACAAACTAGGTGTCTAGCAATTAGATCGGCACTCCTAATGCGTGATGCCTTGAGGCACGGTGTCTCATGGATCACTGTATCAAGTTATAGCCTCTTACGCTAGATAGTATAAGTATACAGAAGTTCCTTCCCTCACATAGAGTTGGTGCCTCGTATCACAAAGCAGATTCAAAGCTGCCACCTCGTTTGCGTAACACCGTGATGTCATTGCGCATGCACCAATGATGTATGTTTCACTTCAGAATGCTTCATCAAGGGTGGACCCGCCTATTCCATGGAGCAGATACTTATAGGTGTCCAGTTGCTATAGTTATGGACGTAGGTTTAACCCCTACAGAATGAATGTATGAGTACCATAATGAACAGTCAACTCACAAACAAGCAGTTTGGGGATAGAGCACAGTTCCATTAATATTGGGACCTGTGCTGTATAATGAATGGACTGTGCCTGCTAAGCGATAGTTAATATAGGAATAGAGATATCCAGTGATTGGTGTTATAACTGAGCCTAGCCATGTAGGAGTTATTTGATACTGGATTTATGATTCTAAAAGTAACCAAATAGTATACCAGGTGAAGAGTGGTACAGTGTCAGGTATATCCACATAAGAGGATATATACGTGTTGGTGGTCGGGTGCGTTTAGATCAGGGGTCTCCAAACTATGGCCCCCCACAAGATTTTATCCGGCCCGCAGCAACTTGAAAGATATATATTTTTGCTCATTATATAGAATTTCCCAGTGTAAGCACAGCATCCTTTCTTTGTAATTGTCCCATTTCTCTTTTGTTCTGAATCATATCATGCTGATTACCACAAAAAGATCCAAATAAAACATAGTCATTGATTTATAAAAAATATATATATATATATATATTTATATTGTGGCAGGACGGCCTTGCGGCAGGGTAAGTAAGATGCTAGACGCTGTGTTAAGTTTTAACTATAGTGGTTTATTCGCCACCAAACAGCAACCAAAACATTGGGGCTACTGCCCCTTTAAGGCAAAACACAAAAATAATTAAATAAAATCCTATTCCCGTTAGGGAAACTAACTATACCAGCAGGTCCCTAGCTAACGGCGCTGGCCAATTAACCTGGTTCCCAGCCCAAAACATGCCCTAACATATGGAACAAAGTAACACAGTCTCTGCACAGAACAATAAAGTGTTTTTGCTTATCTGTCAGTCCTTGTCTTTATCCTGGGTGTGATTCCCAGCTGGACCCCGTAAGCCTGCTTCTTTCAGTCCTAGGGTCCAATACAGCCAGGCTCTCCCCAGCTGGGAGAACTTTCACTTCCCCTCTCTCTGTGGAGTAAAGCAGTCTCTCTGTATAGCAGCTTCCTGTGTCTTTTAAAATATTTGTTTCACTGAGGAGTCCAGCCCCTGATTAATCAGTTTGAAGCTGCTGCTTTCTCTCTCTGAGGAGATTAACGCTCTGTGGACTGGCTGCAGCGTCTCTCAATTCACTGTTCCAGCCTACTGAGTCAGCGACTCTGTCAAAATATATGTAGAATATACGATGTGTCCCTCGTACTGAAAAGTTTGGAGATCACTGGTTTAGATGAACGGGGAGAAAACAAAGCCCTTGTTGAAACCTTGAGGGGAGGTCGCATGAGGCGAGATGGATCTTTAATCTGGGGACATTAAAGAGTCCTGTCACTGAATATCATATATAGAGATTATTAGATCATTGGCACCCATGTATGATTTTTGCGTGTTTATAGCAAACCCTGGTCGTAAGTGGCAGTCTACATTAGACACAATGTTAAGGAAAACCACTAGATCAAGTACCTGTTGCTGTATTTGAAATCAATGCATAGAATGGAACCACTCTTTTTATACACTGGTATAGTTTTGGATACAAATGTGTTTTAGATGGATTTGTGCTGAGTTACAGGCATACCCCGCTTTAAGTACACTCACTTTAAGTACACTCGCGAGTAAGTACATATCGCCCAATAGGCAAACGGCAGCTCACGCATGCGCCTGTCATAACGTCCTGAACAGCAATACCAGCTCCCTACCTGTACCGAAGCTGTGCACAAGCGGGGAGACTATAGAGCCTGTTACACATGCGTTATTTACATCAGTTATGCACGTATAGGACGATTGCAGTACAGTACATGCATCGATAAGTGGAAAAAAGTAGTGCTTCACTTTAAGTACATTTTTGCTTTACATACATGCTCCGGTCCCATTGCGTACGTTAATGCGGGGTATGCCTGTACTCAATTGAAGTCTGAAAATCCCTATCTTACTTCACAGCGAATTGCTGCATCCTATTCAAGCACACACCTCCATTTTTAATTGATTTTATTTCGTTTCCCTTTGCCACTTTCAAGGGACCCAGTTATCTTTAAAATAGACAATTAAAGTATATATTTTTTCTTCTATAGGGTGTTCTTCAGTGCAGCCAAAAGGGAATCCTATTCTTTTCAGTAATACATTACCTACCTTACGTGCCTGAACTCTGTGGAGGCTCCCCAAAGTAAGCTTGTAAATGCTGGGGAAAACTAGCTCTCTCTCTCTCCTAGGACTGGCACTAGAAATCATACATTGGTGCCAATTATCTAATAATCTCTATATATGATATTCAGAGGCAGGTCTCTTTGTGAGCCTAGAGAGGGATTGTTCTACCCTAACTACCTCTATATTCTAGTATATGTGCCAATTCTAACCACCAATTGTGTGGGAGACATTTATAAGGAGCCTTACCCACTAAATAGTGGGAACAGCTATCAATAACAGGTTAATCAATTATTTTGTCTATTTCTCTCTTCCAGACATTTGATAGCTAATGTGGTACTCCTGTAGTCAGCTAGGCAGGAGTTTATCAAAGTGATACAAGACTGCTACACCAACATAATACACTCCACCATGAGATGATCTTCTCTGGGTGCAATTTCACATGTACAGTAACCATACTGACCCACAATAAAGTATATAATACATTATACTACCTGTGGTGCACTGAAACATTAAGGCATCCTATTCAAGCACACCTCCATTTTTAATTGGTTTTATTTAGTTTCTCTTCACAGCTTTCTAAGGACCAAATTATCTTTTAAATAGACAATTAAAGTATCATTTGTTACTTTTATAGGGTGTTCTTCAGTGCAGCCAAAAGGGAATCCTATTCTTTTCAGTAATACATTGCCTTTATTCCATGCGAGCACCACCCGATCTAGCTTGTGGAGGTACATATGCCCTCTAAGGCGTAGAGCAGGGTTTTCTCAACCCTCTCTGGGGGTACCTCCCATTGCAATGTCAGGGTGACCACAAAATAAAAAAATACAAGCGCCAATACCTCAATACCCTCGGGCATCTTCACCAGCACTGTTTGCTTTGTCCGGCCTTACCTCAGACCTGTGCAGCGTCTCCCACATACTCTCTGTCTGTTTTCTGTGCATTGCACTCTGTCATGCTGTCTCCATGAGTGGGGGCTGATGCTTCACCTCTCCTCCCTCCAGACTGGCGGGAAGCCTGCTCAGGTCCCACCCTGCAATCCAGGTCCGGCCTGCTATTAAATTTGGATTAATAATGTGCTGTGGATGTCTCAGTTCTCACTATCGGCCTCCCACATTTTTGTGCTTGATTTAGTGGGCAGAGGCCAGTAGCCAGACACTCTAGAACTTTTTAAGTCCAGGCCTGGCTCCACATCTAGCATGTCAGAGCTACGCATGGACAGTCAGAATAACCGCACAGTTACAACACAAATATAAACATATTTATTAAAAAAGACAGATAAAACACTCACATTGTGAGTCTTGGCATGTAGCTTAAGAATGCCGTCCTAAGCTTGAGTGTTCGTGATGTAGTGCAAGCAGCTGAGTTTGGTTCCACACACTCCTCTCTCCCTTCTCGGCCGCGACTGGAGTGTGTTCCTTCCCCGATGACACGACCGCTGCTGCACCAATCTCTCTCACACTCTGCTCATAACGGACATGGTGGCTCCACCCTATACGTTTCGTGACCGTAATCGTCACGGGTATATCCATAAATGGTCTTCTTTTCTGTTTATCCATAGAAGTATTGCATTTGGAGGAGATTGCGCTTCATCAGAGACTATACACCTGGACTGATTACAACTTGTACCCAGGACTGGTATTCTTAATCGATAACAGCGCCATAGACTTTGTCTTCTCTTTATTTTTATCATCATTACAAGTCATTGGATAGACTTCTTGTATTGTCCTAAGGCTGCCATCCTAGTACAGTATTCATTAATTTGTTTTTTTTAGGATTTGTATCACTTTAACTGTCTATTAACTGTTAGTAATTGCACGTAATTAGTCACATTATCACAATTTTGTGCACATCCACATTATAATTATCTCCTCATATAGAGTTAATTTGTACCTTGAAGGTTCAAATAGGTGGAGCGCTTATTGTATGTGTATCTAGAAATATTTTCACAGGGCTAATATAGATGAATACATCCAGATTTATGGAGAGGTGGGTGAAGCCATAATCATATATACAATAAGGTAAGTATGTCCATGAAATATTGGCAATGACAGATGATCCCTGAAAACAGGGGATGAGTGAGAAATAACACAACCCCTCTATTTCATAGGGAATGTCCAATTCAATGGGAAATTATAGTACTCACAATCACCCACTTCCTGGATTGGAGTACTGGGTACATTTCAGTGACATTTCTGCAGAGGCTAAGGGCACATCGGATTAACACAGGAGGGGTTCCTGGCAGTCCCATTCAGTTTGAATGGGACTGCCAGGGACCCCCGCTGTTAATCCGATGGGCCATTAGTCTGTCTGCAGAAATGTGTGAAATGTTGCAGCATGTACCCAGCATATACCCAGCATGTACCCAGCATGTACCTGGGTCTTTTTAGAGATTGCCCAGGTTTGTTTTAGAATAATCGTCGGCACTACAGTAGAAGTCCAGAGATGAAATGAAGAGTAGTGCACAGCCAAAAAGACAAAGGAGACGGGTCAAAATAATGCAAAAAGTATTTAAGAGAATGACATATCATAGAGGAAAAACCTCTTACTCATTTCGTACCTTAATACTTTATAGTACTTGATAAAGTACTAAGGTATGAAATGCGTAGGAGGTTTTTCCTCTATGCTATTGTCTTTCTATTAAATACTTTCTGCATTATTTTGACCCTTCTCCTTTGTCTTTAATTCCACATTCAAATAAAATTAAAAATAGCTAATATAAAATGAAAATACGGATGCTTTAAAGGCATCAGATTGAGTTCCCTTTCAAGATGAGTAATGTTTTGGGGGACACAAATCTTTAAAACAGCAATGCCCCCTTTTGTTAACTGAATTGGTGACCAGGGCAACTCCCGGAGCTGAAATTCTTTGCTTTTGTCTGTCACGCTGCGCTCACCATGGACAAGGAGGGACCCCGGAACTGAGGTGAAAAGGGTAATACTTGCACCCACAGCTGTGGGGACACGCCTGGAAGGTGGATTGTAGGCGTCCGGAACTGCACGGGAGAAAGGGTAAAAGTTCAGATACTCGCCGGATAATTGGGAAGTTCCAGTAGAATAGTCGGTGCCGAGAGCCTTGGGTTAGGAGCTGGGAGGTAGGTAGGAATCCGTAAGCCGAGGTGGAGGGTTGGAGAGTTCGGGAGGTCAGAGGGCAAGCCAAAGGTCGAAATCCAGAGCGGGTCCACAGTCAAGCCGGTTCGGTACACAGGAGATCACTAGAAGAGACAGAGACAAAAAGCACTAAGGCCGGCACGACCGTGGGTAACGCAGGTCACACAAAGCTATGCTCAGCCAAAGAAGGAATGGCTGAGCAGGGTATAAATGTGGAGAGAGCCCAATGGGAAGAGGGGGAGGGATGGAGGAGCGGGCCCATGGGAGGCAGGGATAGGTTGGGGAATGTGCCACAGCTGATGAGCTTGATGCGTGGCTTGTGGGCGGTGCACATGCATCAGGCGTGTGCACTGCGCGGGGGAGGTGCGCGCGGCCTGAGCTGGGGGCGGGAGTTCCTCCCGCGGTAGGACAGAAAGGTCCGTAAGTGTGTGCGCGCGCATACCGCATCCTGTGGCAGCCGTGGGGACCAGGGAGGAAGGAGGAGGGTCCCGCTCGCGGCGGAGAACCTGTGGAGCCGGACCTGGGGAGCGCCGGGTAAGTTGCAGCACGGGGGGAACCCTCTTTGGGAGAGGTGTTCCCCGAGATCTTACATTGTCTCTGGAAACTCCCTGGTTCCTGTATTTAGCTTTTTATGGGCTAGTTCTGCACCCCCTCTGTGCAGGACCAGCTTACAAGCGTGCAAAGTGTTAAAGGTCCAGGAAAGATACAGACCGCACTAAGCCCTTCCCTACAGTAAGTCACCTTTTTTAACCTCTCTCTCATCTCTGGCATATTCCCATCTGCCCTTAAGCATGTTCTCATCACGCCCATTCTAAAGAAACCCTCTCTTGACACAATTGCCTTCTCTAATTACTACCCTCTCTTTTCTTTGCCTCCAAGCTACTTGAGCGTCTTATATACAACAGTTTGACTCACTTTCTCTCATTCTACTCCCTGCTGACTCTGCAATCCAGTTTCCATCCTATAGACTCCATGTCACAGGAGACCAGTTATTTACACCTTTTAACCGGGATCATTCATTGAGCAAAACAAGACAGTAATACAAATTGTCATTTATTCCATAGAAACAGATGAACACACAGTGGATTACAAAATAGAGAAGAAAAAACACTTACTGGGGGTCTGGGCCACAAAACTGGACTTTCCTAGGTGAAATGGCACATAAAATATAGTCTTTAGGTTGACCGAAACTTGTCCTGAAATGTCCTGCAACTCATATCGGGAAAAGGAAAGATCCAGCTTGGATATAAGCCTTTATAAGATATAAGCTTGGATATTTGTGACAGGTATCCCTTTGAACCAGCAGCACCGGTAATACTGTTTTGTTTTTTGACTAATGGTGTGCAGCATATCACTGTTTATTTGACTGGAACTCAAATCGGCATGAATTCCTGATGCCACCACTGTATCCGCTCTAGAGATGCTGACATCCCTTGACAGGGAGATAGTACCAAACATCCTGGTACTCTTTTCTGCTTGCAATCCCAGCCGCGACCGCTACATTCTATTCTCAGAACTTGGTCCCAAAAAGTGGGACTTAGAAAATTTCTCGCCTTCAAATTTCTGAAGCCGGCTCGCTGCTATTTCTGCAAGAGCATCTTTTGGTGATTTTGAATTTGACGCTGCTGTCTTAGCGCTTAGAAACTCTCATCCGGATTGGCTGAAGGTTTCTTATAGTATTTCAGAGTTCATCCATGAAATATTACAGCCAATCCGAGCGTGGAAAGAGTCCTACCTGCCTATCAGAGCTATCTGGAATGTTAATGAACCAAGAGGACACAAAGATCTTTTTGTTCACAGCTTGCTGCAGCAGATTCAAACTCAACCACCCGAGTGTACACCTGCGTTGGCCCAAAGGCGGACAGCCTGATGGGGCTCCCCAAAAACTGCTCCCCTCTGCACAGGACCAGCGTACTAAGGGTTAACATGTGCTTGTACTTTTTGGAACGTCAACTCCCATCACTGGAATGTTAATTGCAAGGGATCGGGGGACACGCGCCTTACAGCGGGTCCCCGTCACCCCGGCTCCCAGTACTGCCGCTCGTCCCAGGCCCCCTCCCCGTCAGCTCCTTACTCGCTCCGGTCGGATGCCACGCCGCTCCTCCGCGGCACACGCTGCCTCCGCCCAGACGCTGCAGGGGCGCGCGCGCGGGAGTGTTACAGGGCGCGCGCGCACCCGTCCTCTTCTACACTCCTCCTGCAGCCTTGGCTCCACCTCCCAGCAGCTGGAGGCTATTCTCACTAGGGAACACCACACCAGGCATCCTAACCTATCCCTGGGACCGCTCAGTCAAGCCCCCGTTCCGCCTCTTGCTCCCATTGGTTCTCCGGCATTTATAGTTCCTGTCTGCCCTCTCCTTCCTCGCTCTGCATAGTTTTCCTGTGGCTCTTGTTGTACAGAGGTCTATGCCTGGCTCTCTTTTGTATTGCAGCTCTCGCTCCAGTACCTGCCCTCGTTTGATACCCTTGGATTTGATCTCGGCTCTCGTTAGACTTCGTGTACCTCGCTACTCCCTGGACTCGGCTTTGGACCTCACTACGCTGCTCTCTCCTGCCCCTGACCTACGGCTTTTCGGATCTTTACCCTCGGACCTCTGGCACCCCGGACTAGGCAAGTATCAGGCTAACCCTTTCTCACCAGGCCCGGCAACACATCATACCAAATTCCGGGCACGCCCTCACTGCTGTGGGTGCGTGTTATACCCTTACCCACCTCAGTATTGGGGACTGGCCAGGTCTGCGGGCAGTCAAGCATTACTTTAATGAGCCAAGAGGACACAAAAATCTTTTTGTTCACAGCTGCAGCAGAACAATCTCAACCACCCCAGTGTACATTTGCATTGCCCCAAAGGCGGACAGACTTTAGTGCAGCAGAAGGGCAGACAAAGGGTGTGAGCCGTTTGCTGCCGTTCGGTGATGTTAAAGCTGCTCTATTTCAATCTGAAACTCATAAGCCCTTTATCCCTTGTACCCAATTTTCCAATTCTATCTGTGCATGAAATGTCTGTGAATTGACTGTATCACCCTGTTCTTTTAATGTAGCCATGTATTTTTGATAACTCTGTGCCCAGGACATACTTGAAAACGAGAGGTAACTCTCAATTTATTACTTCCTGGTAAAACATTTTTATAAATAAATAAATAAAAATCTAAGCCGGGCAAGTTCGGATTCGGAATCTGACACGGACATGTGCCAACCTGGCACTTCTCCCACTTGTCAGTCAGGAGCTACCTGCGGAGTTAGGCTCCTCAAAGTCTGGGGATGGGCAAATGGTGGTTCGATGACTTCCATTCATCCCAGGATGTGAGTACTTGAGGGTAACTTAGCTGCCCAAATGTCTTTAACATCTTGGCAAACTCTGAGGCTTTCATGTTCGGGACCCGAGCAGACTTGATGGCACCAAGCTTGGTAGCCACATGGTCTCTCGGAACCATGGACCATGAAGTCCCCAGCTTATATACCTTGCACTTGCATATGTACTTTTATACACTTAAATAAAATTTACTTTCACATATTTTTTCTAAGTCCTTTGGTTATGGGGAATAGAATGAAAAGCATGCAGGTTATTTTTCACTAGAATTATCCCCACACACTGAAAACAGGACTTAGACTTTTAAAAACCTTTGCAACCTTATCTATGGTTGGGGAACCCTCAGATCCCCTATACCAGGTTCTGGGTGATCAGGGTATTAACTGGTCATCCACCCCTAGACTAGGGACCCCTTTACCGTTTCAGGGATACCACACATCCCTATGTCCCATTTACCTTTCTGGTCTGTGCTGAAGCAGGGTATCCTAGCAGTGAGTTGCACAAGTGTTTTCAAGGGGAGACTTTGCTGGAGCAATGTGTCTAAATGTATCCGAGAATCCGACCTGATTCCCGGGTACATTTTTGGGGTATCCAGCAACTCTGGAACCCCACTAGCTACTGTAGACACATTCTGACAAGACTTTCTCCGTAAAACCCCCCTTGAAACTCATAGTTTAGCAATCTCTGTTTGCTGGCACACCTAGAAAGGTAAAACATTCTTTGTCCCATAATTTTACACAATGTATTAATAAACAGGACTAGCTGGTTAGTCTGGACCGCTTTGTAGTAGGACATAAGGCACACAAGACTCAAGCCCCCTGCCTTGTTTGGTATATTTAAAATGTTCTTACTAATCCTTGGTGTTCTGTTTTTCCAGATGAATTTGGTTATAGTAGACTGTAGAGTCTTAAATTCCCTAGGACTAAAGGGATGAGCAGAGTCTGGAAAGGTACAGGAGGCGGAGCAATATATTCATTTTTATGCTATGAATTCTGCCTATCCATGAGATAGCTGGCTGGACCATGACCCATTGTCAGTTTTGAGAGCCCTCAGTAATTTTCCCTGTAGAGGGAGCCATAATCCCTTGTTTTAAATATCCCTAAGTATTTGATCGCCATTGGCTGCCCCTTAAAGTCACAATTTAGAGTGATTATTTTAACCTGGTCTCTAGGCAAATTAATATTTAGTGCCTCAGACTTATTGATGCAGTATTAATTTTGAAAACTGAAATATCCTTAAAACAAGATAGAGTGGAGTACAGGTTAGGGAGCGATGTCAGAGGTTTAGTTATTGTAAGGATTACATCATCCGCAAACAGAGCGGTTTTGTACATCTGGTCCTTCACCTGCACTCCTGCTATATTGGAGTTGTTTCTTATATTTGCGGCCAGAGGCTCCATACAGAGAGCGAATAGCAGGGGGGATAAAGGGCATCCCTGCCTGGTACCATTCAGCATAGGGAAAGCCACAGAAGAGAATCCCTGTATATAATGCCCCGATAGCTCTAAAGAAAGGGCCTTCCACTCCAAATGCCTGCAACGTTTTTGACATGTAGTTCCAGTCGATTCGGTCAAACGCCTTTTCGACGTCAAGGCTCAGGACCATCGATGGCACCTCGTGTTTGGCAGCAAAAACCACCAGATCAATAATATGTCTGGTATTGTCCGCTGCCTGCCTTCCGGGGTCAAAACCCACCTGTTCCAAGTGGACCAGTGAGGGGAGACTTTATTTATTCTATTAGCTAGTAGTTTGGAGAATATTTTTAAATCTGAATTTATTAAAGAAATTGGTCTGTAATTTTTCAGTCTGTGGGGTCCTTTCCTTCTTTCTGAATTAGTGCTATAGATGCTTGGAGCATACTGCTGGGGAATTGGGAGTCTAGGAGTATAGAGTTAAACATAATAAACAGGACTAGGACGAGGATATGGGAGAATGTTTTATAATATAAATTCGAGAAGCCATCAGGCCCCGGAGCCTTAGCCGACTTAAGATCTTTAATAACCCGGAGAACTTCTTCAAGTGTGAAGTTTTCGGCTAATTAGTTTTTTTCATCTGGGACAATTGTGGGGAGATTAGCCAATTCCAGGAAGTTTGTCAGCTGGGATATCAAATGTTTACCTTGTTTAGTCTTGTTACCATCATACATTTTTGAGTAGAAGGCCTGAAATTCCCTGATTATCAGGGTCGGAGTTGTGGAAAGATTGCCTGTTTTCTGTCTGATCGCGTGGATATTGCGACTTGTTGGAGCGGGTCTAAGTCTAGCAGCCAACAATGTGTCAGGTTTATTTGATTTCTCAACAAAATGTAGCCTGAGTGAAGGTGAGGGATTTTTCCGCTGTAGCAGTGAAAATATTCTGCTCAGCTTTGGCCTCATTCACTTTAATTAGGTCCGCATGCTGACCCCCTCTTTGATGTAATCTGGACAGCTCTTCCAATTTTGATCAAGCCCTCTTTATACAAGCTTCCCTTTCTTTCTGCCTACAGTGATGCTGATTAACCTTCCTCTTAAGGTGGCCTTATAGGCCTCCCAGAGGACAAATGGGGATGACACAGTGTCTGTGTTGGTTTTGAAAAAGAACACTAGTTCTTCGTCAAGTATTTTTTTGATCTCAGGGATTTTGAGCAAGGACTCATTGATTTTCCAATGGGCTGTTTGTGGAGGCATGTTAAGGTAAGAGCATCTGATCTCCACAGCATGATTCAACCAGTCTGCAACATGGATTCTTGAGTAGGCACAATGGGGAATTGTTTTGGAGGAAATAAAAATATAATCTATAGGGGAGTATGACCCATGTGGAGGGGAGTAGAAAGTGAACTCTTTGCCTGTCGGGTTAAAGTCTCTCCACCCATCCGCCAGTTGGAGGTCCTCCAGACCTTTGGTCAGGGCCCTGCGATCTGCCCTTCTGCGGAGGGTTGGGGGCCCAGTCCTGTCAGTAGTCGGGTCCATGGTTAGGTTGAAGTCACCTCACAATATAATCCTACCCTTAGCTAATCTTTTTAAGATATGAAGATTTTTTTAGAAAAACATGTGGCACTGGCTTCGTTAGGGGGGTAGACATTGGCAAGGCAAGTGAGCAACTTTAAATGAGATCCTGTTATTAAATAGAATCATGACCGCTTTAGTTTTACTGGGGCAGTCAAATGAAAAACCTGTCTGTATTGTTTATCAAAGAATGAGGGGGTCTTATCCTTCTTAAAGTACGTCTCCTGGAGGACTACTGTACATCGCTTTTATATCTCTTGTATTCTGTTATGGCCATTTTCCTCATACAGGGTTCATTTAGACCCTTGACAATATGTGATATAATTACTAATCACATTTATGTGGGTGGAGCGAAGTTATCCTGCCCCTCAATGGGGTTGTCAGCAAATTGGGTAATTGGAGAGGTAGTGGAGAGGTAGAAGGCGCCTTGGCCTGAGTGTAGGAGGGTAGTACCTTGGACGAAGGGAGGGGGGCAGGAGGGAAATAAAATAGAGCTTTTAGGGACAGGTATGTCCTGTAGCTAAAGCACCCTTGGGTAAAACGGGGGGGGGGGGGGTAATTCCAATGGGTAAATAGGAGGTGTGTACACTTAAGTGCACCAACCTCTCGGGGAAACATGGCCAGTTACCAGGGCAGGATGGGACCTCCTGGCCATGGCAGGGAACCACAAATTCAATATAAAACAAATATTACATCAGCTTATAACCAAATAATGTAACAATATCTATATATTTTTTTCTTGTTTCTAAACACAAAAGATCAACAGCAATATAAAACCTAACCCTGTTCTGAAGGAAGTATTCGGTGATCAGACCCTTGGCAGAGCCAGGCATGAACTTCCCGTATGTACCATGGGGCATAACACCCCTTTCTTTGGGGGTCCCACTTTGCTCCACTCTGGCGTCAGGTCGCTCCAGCTCGCTCGGTCACCTCACGGATTTAGATGCCTCTTTTTTAATTAAAATAAATCTAATTTAGCTAGTCTCTCTTCATAAATCAGATTTTCCATCCTCTTTATTAATTTGGTGGCTCTTCTCTTCATTTTCTCTAAATCCATAATGTATTTTCTATGGAGTGGTGCCCAAAATTGTACTTCGTATTGAAGATGTGGTCTTAATAATGCTTTATAGAGGGGCATAAATATGTTTACTTCTCTTCCACCCATTGCCCGTTTAATGCAAGATAAGATCTTGTTTACCTTTGCAGCTATAGTACTGCATGACTTTGGGCACTATTACTAAGCCTGCTGTTTACAAACACTTCTAACTCCTTCTCCATCAAGGATTCTACTTAAGAGACAGTATATGATGTTTATTTCATGCCACTTTCTCACTTGATAAAGACCTTTGTAGGTCGAAACATTGTACCAATAATTGGCTAATAAATAGTTTAAAATCCGCAGTGCCCTGTGATGCTTTTCTATTTCATGTACCTTGGATTACTTATAGGCTATCCCTGATTGCAGGCGCGCCGGTAACTGTATTTCTTGACTTTTTGTGCTGCAGATTTCACTATTTTGCATGTGCTATGGCAGACAGGTAAGTATTGCATGTACATCAAATTTGATCTTTCAAGCATTACATGTTATGGGAACATGTTACCACAACAGCACACAGTTGCTCCCACATCATGGGTGGTAACCGTCGTCGTTTCCCAGGTGAGTGTAAGCGTCCTTGCATCAAGCTGCTTGCTTCTGTATGGCGTTAGTATATGATCCGGCAGAAACTGCTAACTGGTCCATGGTGGTCCGGGGTGTCTGTGGTTATGTTCATTTAAAGCTCCCACACTCCAAGCTCCCACCTCCCTGATGAAGTAGACAAGGTCTACAACACACGTTGGATTGATTATTCTTTGCATCTGAACTCCATACAGATTGGTATGGCTACTGGTGCCTGTGGTTCCATTCGGCTAAGTGACGACTCGCTGGTTGGTCACAGTTAGTGACACAGTCCTGTGACATCATCAGCCGCAGCTTTGAGGCGCACAGAGTTTCTTCGGTGTGCATTGAGGGCATTCTGCTCCTCAGCCGACACTGTGGGAGCTTTAAATTAACATAACGACGGACACACCAGACCAAAACAGATCAGCAAGCAGTTGCTGCCGGTACATCTACTAATGCATTCAGAAGCAAGCAGGTTGATGAGACGACGCGTACACACACCTGGCCTGGGAGACGACTGCAGTGACTACACATGACATGGGCGCAAGCTGTGTGCTGTTGTGGTAACATGTACCCATAAAATTTAATGCTTGAATGGTAAATGTGCAATACTTACCTGTCTCACCATAGCACATTACATTATTTACTATACTATGAGAGTTGTGCACTATCTTTTCTCTTTATCTAAGAGGGGATGATAACTATATACAAATTTATTTGGGGACAATACAAGTAGCTTTCAAAAGAACTATTCATTCCAAGGGCAGTACAAACAATACAAGGTCATACCTTAAGGTTGGAGAAAAAAAGATTTCACCAGCAACAAAGAAAAGGGTTCTTTTACAGTAAGGGCAGTTAAAATGTGAAATTAATTACCACTGTGATGGCAAACACCCATGTATTTGTAACCAAGTATATTTGTCATCATAACTCTTTGCCCAGGACTTACTTGAAAAAGAGAGGTAACTCAATGTACTACTGTACTTCCTGGTAAAACATTTGATAAATAAATAAGATCCAAAAGATATCTTCAAAAAAAAAGGTTGGACATGTTTTTAGAAAGGAATGCTAGACAGGGATATACCATATAAGTAAACATGAGAATGATGATATTCCAGGGAGTAATCTGATTGCCAATATTTGGAGTCAGGAAGCAATTTATTTTTCCCTTTATGAGATATCATTGGATGATATTTCACTGGAGGGTTTTGTTTGTCTTCTTCTTGATCAATATACTGTAAGTAGAAATATAGAATAAAGTATCTGTCGTCTAAATTTAGTATAGGTTGAACTTGATGGATGTATGTCTTTTTTGAACCTCATCTACTATAGGTTTAGGGACAATATTGCTTTTTACAAAAGATTTATTGATGATCTGATATTGATTTGGGATGGGGATTGAGATACACTTCTGTCTTTTTTTGAATATTTTAATAACAGCTGCAATTTGAAATTCACTCACAATTTATTCATTAAACTCCGATACCTAGCGATATGGGCCGCCAAGTTTTAACATGTAACTCTAAGAAAGGGTTAACATTGGTCCTCGAAACGTTGTGCTATCTTCAGTCTCATTGAATTTCAATAAATGATCAGAGGATCTTTTGAAAGAAGAGTACGGCTATTTCTCCATCTATATTTTCTGTGATCTCTCTTCCTATGTACTGTAAATATAAATGGCCACTATCAGGTTCACTAATAGCTTTCCCAGCGACCAGGAATTAGGTCTTAACCCACTTCCAGGAATGGCCAACCTCCTCCCCCTGCTGCCAGCTCTACCCCCCTGTCGGAAACCCTGGCCTACTGTAGACATAGGCAAGATAAGACCAGCTGACCTAGAATACTGTATGTCAGTGGTTCCCAACCCCAGTCCTCAAGGACCAGTAACAGTGCAGGTTTTAAGGATACCCCGGCTTGAGCACAGGTGGTTCAGTCACAATGATTGGGCCACCTGTGCTAATGAGAGGATTGCCTTAAACAATGATTGTGCCACCTGTGCTAATTAGAGGATTGCCGTAAAACCTGCACTGTTAGTGGTCCTTGAGGACTGGAGTTGGGAACCACAGCAGTGTATGTGATAAAATACAAAATATTAGCAATATAGAACTTATTAATATATTAGCCCTTTAGAAACGTATCTGGCCAGCTAATCATGGTCATCCTGTGACTAGTCGGCCATATGATCTACTAACTTAATATTTGCACATGGGGATGTTATGCCTTTTGTGTTTTATTCGTAGGGTGTTGTATCTTAACCCCTTCGGTGCCTAAATGTATTCCTGTTGCAATGCAATTGTTGCCCCAAGCATTAAAGGGTTAAATAAAAGTTACATAATTTTTGTCATTATCTTTTTTTTTTTTTAAATATTTTTTTCCTTTATTGGAGACATATACTTGAAATTACATAGAAAGGGTACAATCAGGTTGGTACATAACGGTCAGGTTATAATGAGTCTTGACTGTAGAGTGGGCGCATGGTCTCAATAAATTCTTTTATTGATTTTTGGTAAGGAGGGCTGGGGGGAGGACTCAGGGAGGGGGTAGATAGATGGGAACGACAAGAGATGGGGAAGTGGGGTGGGGGAGGGGGAGGGAAATCCCTCTCTTTCTCTCCATCTCACAAGTGTTTTTTTTTTTTTTTTGCTTGGTCAATCGACGAGGTTTAACTGAGTCCTGGTCGGGCGGTTGGGTTCAGGAACCTGTCCAGGGCTCCCAGGTATTATAGAATTGGGGCATTTTCTGTTTTAACATGGCCGTCAATTTTTCCATGGTCATAACTGTGTTCACTCTGTTGACCACGGTCCTTCTTGAGGGCGCTTTTACTTGCTTCCAGGCCGCTGCCACCGAGCATCTCGCCGCCGTAAGTATGGTGGAGGTCAGCCTGGCCTCAGGGGCTGGGAGATCATCTATTGGTTTACCCAGCACGTACGTCAGAGGGTCCAGGGGAACCTCCAGGCCCAGGGTGTCATCCAGCAGTTTTTGAACTCGGATCCAGAACCGCTGTATCTCCGGGCATGTCCACCAAATATGGGGCATGTCACCCTTTTGTCCACATCCTCTCCAGCACTCGTCAGTTGCGCCGGGGAAGATCTGGCTCAGTCTACTCGGGGTCAGGTACCAGTGGAATAATATTTTGTATATGTTTTCTTTTGTAATCGAGCAGATTGAGGTTTTAGGGGCTGCGTCCCAGATGTCCTCCCAATCTTCGAGGTCTAGTGGTATACCGAGATCTGTGCACCATTTACGCATATAAGCATGAGTGGGTGGAGGGAGGGAGTTTTCTAGTATGCTATAGATTGCCGTAATGAGGCCTTTCTGGTACTCTCCTCTTCGGCAGAGGGACTCAAATTTGGTCAAGGGGGCAAATTTTGGGGCCCGGGTTTGAGCTCCAAGGAAATGCCTTGTTTGTAAGAATGTAAATATGGGGAGGTGGGGGGCTGATAATTTGATTTTGAGCTCCTGGAAGGACAGAGCTTCGTCATTCTCTAGCAGATCCGCAACCATGCTAATATTTAGGTCCTTAAATTGACCGATTTGAGCTTGGGAGCATCCAGGAGGGAATGCTGGGTTCCCAAGAATGGGGATAAGTTGGGAGGAGGGTGAAGTTAGGCCATATTTCCCTCTATTTTTAGACCAGATGGACCACGTGCATTTCATTGCCCCCAATCCGAGCTTCTGAGGGGATTTTTCCTTATGGTCTGGGGACCAAAGCAGTACTGGGAGGGGGCAGGAGCTATATGGTTGGTTTCTATTTCTAGCCAACAGGCGGAGTCCGGGGGGTTATTCCACACTACCGCCTATCTGAGCTGGGCTGCGTGGTAGTATTTAATCACGTCGGGTACCCCTAACCCTCCTCTCGTCTTTGCCGCCATGAGCACTGAGCGCGGGACTCTGGGCCTACGCTGCTGCCATATAAAGCGAATTATTTGTGTCTGTATATTCCTGAGGTCGGTTAGTGGGATTGGGACTGGGAGCGTTTGAAAGTAATACAACAGTCGGGGAAGGATATTCATTTTAGCGGAGACGATTCTGCCAAACCAAGAAATCTGGTATGTATTCCAAGCTTCAAGATCTTTCTTGATCTGGCTAAAAAGGGGGGGATAGTTAGTTTTATATAGCAAGGAGTACATTCTAGTAATTTTGATCCCTAGGTATTTTATGTGGGAGGAATTCCATCTATATTTGTAGTTATTTTGAAGAAGTTTCCATGTGGGTTCGGGGAGGGATATATTTAGTGCTTTTGATTTGTCCATATTTATTTTGTAATCTGAAGCCAGACTAAACTGATCAAGCAGCTTATGTAGGTTGGGTAGGGAGATATGAGGGGCAGCTAAGGTCAGGATGACATCGTCCGCGAAAAGGGATATTTTATAGTCTTTGTCAGCTATGGTTATACCTAATATATCTGGATTCGCTCTGACTTGAGCCGCCAGAGGCTCTATTGAGAGAGCAAATAGCAGTGGGGATAGTGGGCAACCCTGCCTAGTTCCGTTGCGTATATGGATAGGGCTAGCTTGTCCTCCCGGCAGTTTCAGGTATGCAGTAGGGTTCTGATATAGTGCCCTAACCCCTTCTAGGAATGGTCCTGAGAAGCCGAACTTGATCATAGTTTGATCAAGGAAGGACCATTTGATACGGTCAAATGCCTTCTCGGCATCTAGACTCAGGATCATGGCCTGGAGTTTGTTGAGATGCATGTGGTCTATGATATCAATAATTTTACGGGTGTTGTCAGAGGCCTGTCTTCCTGACACAAATCCCACTTGGTCTATATGAATTAGTCGGGGGAGAATAGGGTTTAGCTTTTTTGCGAGGATCTTGCTATAGAGTGTTAGGTCTGTGTTAAGCAGGGAGATTGGTCTGTAGCTACCGCAATGAAGCGGGTCCCTTCCTTCCTTGTGGATGATAGCTAAATTAGCAGCAGAAATTGTGCCTGGGATTGGGGCTCCATCTAGAAAGGAGTTGAACATATCTAGGAGATATGGGGAGAGAGACGATTTAATTTTTTTATAATATGCATTTGAAAAGCCGTCAGGACCAGGAGTTTTGGCTATCTTAAGGGTGCTTATGGCTTGTGCCAGTTCTTCCTGGGTGATTGTAGCGTTTAGGGCATTGAGTTCCTCGTCGGAGAGGGAGGGGAGTTTGCAATTTGCTAAGAATCGAGTTGCCAATTCCGCCTCTGCAGGGGCTTGGTTGGGGAGTGGAGGTTATAGAGCTCCGTGTAATAGTTTGCAAATTCTTGGGCAATTTCGTTGTCGAGGTACGCGGTGCGACCCTCTTAGGTACGGATTCTCGTGATTTGGGCTCTTGCTTTTATGCCTCTTAGTTTTGATGCTAATAATTTGTCGGCCTTATTACCTTTATCGTAAAACCTCTGATTGGTCCATTTGAGCGCTCTCTCCACTTCTTCTAGTTGGGATTGCTTTAATTCAGTTATTGCTTTGTCAAGTATTCTGAGTATTTTTTTGGATGGGGACGTTTTGTGTTGTTGTTCGAGGGAAATTATTTTGTCAGTCAGCGCCTTTTGTGCCTCTAATTTGGATTTTTTCTTGTAGGATGCCAATGAAATTAGGTCGCCTCTGATTGTTGCCACGGTAACTGTGGTGGGTAGGGGGGGGGGGGTTATAGCCCGTTTTTATTCTGCCATACGGCCAGCGAATTTGTGGGCCGTATTTTTATACAAGTATTGGTGAAATCTACATCAACTTCTACAAATTGCGACCGTTAAGTCCCTCTGGGGAGAGGGGATGGGTGGGGGGGGGGAGATAGCTCTTCTTATTTAGCTATGCGGTTTATAACTGAGTGGCCTTCCTTCCAACATGAGGAAAACTAAGGCAACTATCCAATCCTATATATTGTGGGCATGAGGGCGATCCGGGGGGGGAGGTGGGTGCTCACTGGGAGCTTGTACTCGCATCTCTGGGGGGGGGGTGAAGGGGGGGAGCATTTGATTGTTGGCTTTTTGAACTGTATTTTGACATATGAGACTTTACAGTTAGAACTTGAGTCAGCAACATTGAGTGGGGACCCTGATGTCACTCTGAAGGGGGGCGGGTTTGATTAACAACTTATTGAACAACAACTTGGCATGCGAGATTTTACATTTAGAACTTGAATCAATAACCTTGAATGTTGACCCTGGTGTTACTCTGGGGGGGGGGGTTGAGGGGAGGGGGGTTAGGGGGAGAGGGGGGAGGGTGGGGGGGTAGGGGGGGTGTGGGGGAGGGGGGAGGAGGAGAGAGGCGGAAACTTTACCGTTAGAGCTAGAGTCAACAACATTGAGTGGAGATCCTGATGACACTCTGGAGGGGGGGGAGAGGGGGGGGATAGGGGGAGGGAGGGGGGGGGGAGGGAGTGAGGGAGTTGGGGGGGGTTGGGGTTTCCCTGGGAGCATGTACTCAAGACTCTGGGGAGGGGGGTGTGGGGGTTTGATTCACAACTTTCTGAACAACGATTTGACACAAGTAACCTTACAGTTAGAACTTGATTCGATAACCTTGAGTGTTGACCCTGGTGACACTCTGGGGGGGGGGGGTTGGGGGGGTGTGGAGGGGAGAGGGAGGGGGAGAGGGAGAGGGGATTGGGGGGGGCATGTAAGGGGGAGGGAGGGGATGGGGGGGAGGTGGAGAGGGGGGGGGAAGGGGGGGAGCATTTGATTCTTGGCTTTTTGAACTGTATTTTGACATATGAGACTTTACAGTTAGAACTTGAGTCCGCAACATTGAGTGGGGACCCTGATGTCACTCTGCAGGGGGGCGGGTTTGATTAACAACTTATTGAACAACAACTTGGCATGCGAGATTTTACATTTAGAACTTGAATCAATAACCTTGAATGTTGACCCTGGTGTTACTCTGGGGGGGGGAGAGGGGGGGAGAGGGGAAGTGGGGGGGGGGGGTTGGGTGGAGGGGGGGTAGTGGGAGAGGGGGGGTAGGGGGAGAGGGGGGGGTAGGGGGGATGTGTGTGGGGGAGGGGGGAGGAGGAGAGAGGCAGAAACTTTACAGTTAGAGCTAGAGTCAACAACATTGAGTGGAGATGCTGATGACACTCTGGAGGGGGGGGAGAGGGGGGGATAGGGGGAGGGTGGGGGGGGGGAGGGAGTGAGGGAGTTGGGGGGGGGGGGGTTGGGGTTTCCCTGGGAGCATGTACTCAAGACTCTGGGGGGGGGGGGGTTTGATTCACCACTTTCTGAACAACGATTTGACACACGTAACCTTACTGTTAGAACTTGATTTGATAACCTTGAGTGTTGACCCTGGTGACACTCTGGGGGGGTATGGGGGGGGGGTGGAGGGGAGAGGGAGGGGGAGAGGGGATTGGGGGGGGCACGTAGGAGGGGAGGGAGGGGGTGGGAGGGGATGAGGGGGGGGGGCTGGTGGTGATGGATCATTGTGTTAAGCGACCTTTCTTCAGACAAACTTTCAATAGGCTGCAGTTTTGTACACATATTTCAGGCATGATTGATTTCATTCAGATTCTACCCTTGTAGGGGAAACCTGGGGGAGGAGTGGGGTGGGGGTGGGGGGGGGGTGAGGGGGAGGGGGATGGGGGGGTATGTGCAGCTGGTAGGGGGGGGAGTGGGGAGGTTGAGCAGGTAGGGGGGGAGAGGGTGGAGGGGGGGGGGGGGCTGGGAGGTGCTGCGTGGGTTTGTAGTCTCTCACATCGCTCAACATATTTATGTACATAACATCATTGAATATTTCTGTGTATATCGTTTCAGTACAATTGCCATCATCAGTGTCTTACAGTGATCAGTCGAATCGGCAGGCGGGGAGGAAGGGGAGGGAAGGGGGGGGAAAGTCGTTTGTGTATTTGCATCCCTGTGGGGGGGGAGGTCTGGAGGGGTGAGACAATGGGGGGGCTCCAAGGGGCCCCCACGTGTTCTCTTATCCTGGCAGGGGTCTGCCGAGGGGGGAGAGAAACCCCGCTGGGAGAGGTCTGTGAGCATTTGCTACACATTGCCATCAGGTGGGGGGGGGGGTGTAGGGAGAGGGAAGGGGTACTGAGCATACGACCTGATTGTCTGGTTTTGCTGTGGGGGAAGCGTTCATGGTTTGTGCAGAAGAGGCCAGGGATGTCCCAGGAGAAGGGCTTGGGGTGCCTAACGTTCCGCTGTTGGGGAGCCCCGGGCGGGGGGAGGGGGGGGGGCAGGGGCTTCTTCAGTTCGGGGGCGGGCTGTCTCGGTGTGGGGGTTCTTCCTCGGGTATGGGGCTTTAAGGATCTCTTTTTCCGCTTGGGACTGGACTGCGTCTGGGCACGCAGATCGCAGGGGCATCTCCCGTTGTCTGGATTGGAGTGGCTCTGCGGAGGGATCGCGTAGTTCTCGGCGCCATCTTGTGACCGGTCCTCAGGAGCGATTCTGCAGCTGCGATGGTTGGAAGTCATCTGGGTCTCGGTGTTGTCCGGAGCAGAAGAGGAAGTTGGGAAAGGTAAGGAGAGGGGGGGTTGGTGAGAGAGGGGGGGGTAGGTGAGAGAGGGGGGGAAGGGGGAGAGAGGGGGGGAGGAAGGTGAGAAAAAGGGGGGGGGAGAGGTGAGAGAGGGGGGGAGGGGGGAGGCGAGGGGGAGGGGAGAGGGAGGTGAGAGAGAGGGGGGGAGGAGGGGGGAAGATGGGGAAGGGAAAGGGAAGGGGGAGAGATTGGAGGGGGAAGGTGGGAGAGGGGGGGGAGGAAGGGTGTGATGAGGATATGATACGATGTGAGGGGGGGAAGGGGGGGGAATGGCTGGGGGGTAAGAGGGGGGAGGTGGGGGGGGGGGGTCAGAGGGAGAAGCAGGGTGGTGGATTCTTGGACGTCTCTACGGGGGGCAGAGGTCTGAGTCAGTGAAGTGACAGTTCAGGGGAGTTGAGAATTCAGGCATCGCAGCTGTTCTTGCAGGTCCTTGGAGCCGACTCATTGGATCCGCTGGTTGGCGAGCCTTTCGGATGCCCGGGGAGTCTTGGGGGTGCCAGGCCTTGTTCCGCGGGGGGACCTCTCTTCTCCTCGTGGGGGGGCAACGCCGATGGCTTTAAGGAAGTCATCTGTGTCCACAGGTTCCGAAATGGTATAGAACCGTCCGTTTCTCGGGACGATTAGTTTAAAAGGGAATCCCCATCGGTAGGTGATCCCTTGGTCTCGGAGAAGGGTGGTGAGGGGTTTCATATCCACGCGTTTTAGGACTGTGGACCGGGACAGATCACTGTATACTTGGACCGCATGGTCGGCCATTTTAATATTTCCCGCGGTCCTCGCCGCTGTCGCCAACTTCTCTTTGGTTGAGTATACGTGGTACCGGACGATCACGTCTCGGGGGCGTTTAGGATCGGGGGATTTCGGGCCCAAGGCTCTGTGAGCTCTGTCGAGCTGAAGTTCATGTTCAGTTAGGGTAGGGACCAGGCTCAGAAAGAGGCTCTTGAGATAGGTCTGGAGGGAGTCTGGTGTGACTGACTCTGGGATCCCTCTGAAGCGCAGGTTCTGCCTCCTGTCTCTATTTTCCTGGTCTTCGATTGAGCTTTTGAGAGCAGCGATCTCGTGTCCCATACGAGCCATATCGTCTTCCATGTTGGAGTGGACATCTGACATGGTGGTGATTTGGGCCTCCACTGCGTCCGTCCTCGCGGCTAAGGTGCTCACGTCTGCCCGTATATCTCTCAGAACCTTCTCCAGGTCTTCCACAAACCCTCTTCTCATTCGTAGAAGGAGGTCCTCAAAGAACTCTTTGCTGAATTCTGAGGGTGCTGGGGGGTTTGGCTCTGGGTTGCGGCCTCCGCGGCATGTTCCTGCTCCTCGGCGCCATCTTGGGAGTGTGAGGACGGCTCCAGCGGGCGCGGGTTAGGCTGGAGGAATTTGGATATGGGGTTCTGAACCTTCTTTTGAGGCTTCCCCGCCATGCCTGGGGTGATGGGGGGGGGGCGGTGGTGTAGTCTTTTGGGAG
The DNA here is from genome assembly GCF_040206685.1 of Ascaphus truei. NCBI lineage: Eukaryota > Metazoa > Chordata > Amphibia > Anura > Ascaphidae > Ascaphus > Ascaphus truei. The sequence goes on along the minus strand of NC_134484.1, from coordinate 362,961,292 downwards.
GTCTTTGCAGAGTTTAATGCGCGATTCTAAATCTCTTCGTGGGGAGGGTGTCGGGAGCTCTTCTCCTAACCTGCCATTAGCGGTGACGTCACCGGAAGTTCCCTTTTGTCATTATCTTAAGGTAGAAAAATGTGATCTCCCACCTGCCACTCACAATTGCAGTGCTAGTGCTGAATTACAGAGGTGTAGCACTGCTTCCCCCCCCCCCCCCCCCCGCCCCCCAGAGATTTACCCTGGCTACTGTCCTGTGTGGTGCTCGGTATCTGTTTAGCTCAGAGATGCTGAGTGTTCCGCAATGACATGAGGAAACAGGATAGCTCATCTTGATCCTGGATGTTCTTCCTTGGTGCAAGCGCCTCAAGCCATAGTAGGCTCCAGTAGATATGAAAGCAATCCCCACCATGACAGTCTTTTCCCCCATACATCTGGCCAATAGATTGCGACTCAGCCAGATATATAAAAAGGGATGCTTTGTTCAGCAGCCACTGCATGATGTTCTTACAGTGATTGCAATTAGTTGCCAGGATAGCTTCCTGGCTACCAGACCTGCTGGTAATGATGAGGCCTCACTAGAGTAGTGATTGCACCCAGCCCATGAGGGAAAGCACATCTTCCACCCAGCCGGGAGGAGACTTGGTTTACATCCTCATCCATCAAGGAGGGAGAGGGAACTGCCTGAACCCCACCTTGTGAGGGCTGGGTTCATCTCTATAATTTAGGGCACCCCCTCCTTGGTGCAAAAGGGGGAGGGCACAGGATCTGCATCCTTATTGGACACATGCAGACTCCCATGTCACTTCCACTTCTGCCACTCACAGAGGCTGCAGGAGGGGAAAACCCCCACAGGATAGCCTGTCACTGTCTGGATCTTACTAGAACTTATGTAACAGGGAAGGCAGAAAGTTAGCTGGCCCAGCCATGGCTACACACTCCCCTTAGGTAAAATCCCATGACCTCACTGGGATACAATTTAGGTATCATCAAGTAACCTGGAGTCTGCAAAACAAAACACAGGTTACATCAGATATAGTCATTGTCACAGGAGACCAGCACTTTTAACACCTTAATACCCGGATCCTTTGATTCAGCAAAGCAAAGAGAGAAAATAAATTGTGATATATTTACAGAATGAACACACACACACATTATTTTAAAATTACACTTACTGGGACGGGGCATAGAAAAATCTTGTTCCCAAAACTAAATATTTGGAAATAGAGTCTCTGGGCACAATTTCCCAGGAGCGGGAGTTGTGCGCAAATAGAGCTGGAAACAATCTTTGGACAGTGGCGCCTCTTGCAACCGCTGTTACTCTGTTGGAGCTGCTTCCTTCATTCTGCCACTGTGGTATTGGATCTGGAATCCTTAGTTCTTACGAACTCTTAAATCTTGTTACGATATTACAAAGTTTCATGAATCTTACATGGAACTGGTTCCCGATGGGCTGCAGGGTTTCTTATGCACTAAATAGTCCTATACTTAAACTGTGCAGCCAATCTAATAATATTACCCACCTATCCCGGAGCCAATACTTTGTAAAACCTGGCAGAGGGCTTCTTAGTTTGTTAAGGTTGGAGAAAAGGAAAGAATGGGCACCGCTGATGTATATATGAGGCTGGCAGTAGATATAAATTTAAAGTCCACACGTGGAGTTTCAAGTTTAAAGTAAATGTTAAGTGGTTTTATTTCTCCACAGTAGAACGTAACATTTGGGCACACCGTCCCTTTAAGGCAACACAAAATATAGCAGCAAGAGAAATCCTGCTCCACATTGGGAGAGCTTACCAACACTGCAAGCCTATCTATCAGGCTGGCTGGCTAATCCATAACCAAACCATAAGTATACATCAAACAGTCCAAAAAATTATGTGAACAGTTCTTACTGTGATTTTAGAGCTGTAGTTCTGTATCCGTCTGCATAGCAGCTTTTCTAGGATAGTTTTTGGGAGAGCCACCTGACTACCAGCAATGACTTCCTTATATGTCATGTTGGTTGTCAGGTGTGTTGGCTCCCTTCTGATTACTCAACCCTTCCTCCTGGGTTAACCCTCTGAGTGCTGGATAAAGCACTCAGACATATGTCTCCCAGGCATAACTGTTAGTGGCTGACTTCACCCTGTCACAGGCATATTTGCCAAAATTTAAAAGTACCACACAAAGCCTCTGACGCATTTCCCGCCTCGTTGGGCGCTTTATCAAAGACGCGTTTCCCATTCTCTTCAGGCGTCGCTGGAATGGAACTCCGTCGCTGAACCACGGTACGTGAAGAGCCTTTTGCCGCAGGTGTTTGACAGCAGGAGGGTGAGGGCACATTCGCCGGGACGCGATGTTGGGGCACTTCAATCTCCCTGACGGCCGGACCTATGGAGCTACCTGGCTCCTGGAATGACTGGGGAACCACACCCAACACCCCGGGGAATCCAACTCCCCCTCACCGCACAGCACCACCAACTCCTGTCCCAGAGCCAATCTGTGTTGGACTCACAGTAGGCGTCTCGACAACAGGAACACAGGAACCTGGTTGAGTCAGTTGCTGTCACATGGGCCCACAGGTAGGCCTGCGGTGTAGATATTTTCACAGGTCGCCTCCCTGGATAGTATGGCCTGGGCATAGGCCAGCAGAGGTACTGGGGTAGAAACGACTGTTGAGGCCACACACAAGGGGGTAGAGGCCCGGTCGATGGGTTGGAACACCACGGCTGGCAGTTCAAGGCTGCCAGGCCACATATACAGTACAAGGCTCCGCTGATATTGCGTTGAGACACTGGCATCACCTCCCGGCAACCGACTGTTTGGCAGACGCACCTCAGATATTGCTGTCCATGGATTGTGACCACCAAGTAGCCACCTGGTAAATAATAGTTGGTAAGGTCCAATTCCGACATGGTTGAGATAGATAGAGCAGCAGCAGTTCAGCTATACAACTCCTCTCATTTCAGTAGCTCTGCAGAACTGATGTTAGTAGGGTGCGGTCAACTCCTCCTGTCTCAAAGACTAAGGGCATCATGCAGTAAGCACCGAAAAGCTTTTTATCGCCATTTTCTCGCCAAAATTGCCTTCCCGATTCAGTAAGCGCCGATAAGTGGGAAAAATCGGCCTTTTTTTGTTCCCGATAAAAACTTATCGGCAGCCTGGTGCCGATAAGCCAATTATCGGCACTTTTTGAACTCGGCTGAATTCAGGTAGCCCCGATCAGCTTTTCGCTGCTGATCGGCACTCCCGAATTGAGAATTTAACACCAATCTGTCCCGCCAACTAAAGTTGGCAAGTTGGTGGGGGAGAATCATCGGAAGGGCGACACTTAGAAAAAAATCAGGCCTTTTTCCTGGCTGGTATTGATGCCGGGGGTCTCCGGAGCTGATACCCACACCGGAGCCCCCCGGCATGCATCCGAGGCAGGAAAAATGCATGTAAAGCTCACTTCATTACCTTAGCGGCTAACCGCTAAGGCAATGAAGGGGTCAACCCGCCATGCCAGGTTTATTGTGGGTAGCGGTGTGGGTGAAGGGGGTATTTGGCCCTTGTTGCTTGTTTAGGGCTTGCGGAGGGGTTGCGGGTGCACTTAACCCCTTCACGACCGTAGCAGTTAATACCACTATGGTCATGAAGGGGTTAAGCCCTCCCGCTACCCACCCGCAAGCCCTAAACAACCACCGTTGGGCCAAATACCCCCTTCCCCAACCCCCGCTACACACAATAAAAAAAATACACACACAACAGCCCCACACTAAATAAATAAATAATATATATTATATATTATATATATTTATATATATATATATATATATATATATATATATATATAAAAAAAATTTTTTACCCCAACAACTCCTATACCCCCCTAACATACACATATATGCACATCAATGATACTAGAGCCCCGGGTCAGACCCACAGGTGTCTGCGGGTCCTCGGGTGGTTCCCAAAGGGGTCTGGGGACCCACAGGTGGGCCCTATGGGTCTGCATTGCCCCCAGAGATGTGGGGCCACCGGTTCTTCCCCGCACACTACGGGTCCGCGGTGCCCCCACAGATGTGGGGCCACCGGTTCTTCCCCGCAGGTGTCCCCCGTGGACCCACCAGCATGATACCCGTGAGATACCCGAGGATATCGCAGGTGGTCTCCATTGGTCTCACGCAGAACCAAAAGGAACAAACCCTGAATGTAAAATAAATAAACCTGACCTATACATTCAATACATCAATCCCCCCCCCCCCCCAACACATACAGTACAATAATGTGCAAAATAACTATTATCCAGATAAGGATAATAGATTATTTGCCCATTATTAAACACATTAACTAGCATATTAAAATAAATAAAGTACTACTGACCTCATCAATAAGAAGCCCCCGTCGCCAGCAAAATCCTTGTCCTCCGTTGCACACAAAATACATAGCCAATACATAGCCAATACAAAGCCAATACATTGCAATTACATTCAGATATCAATTAACCCCTTAATCACCTTATCGGATAATAACCGCAACGGTAATTAAGAGGTTAAGCCACCCTGGCCCGATACCCACCCTTCACCCATTAATTTGTACAGTGGCTTCATCATGCAACTATATATATATATATATATACACACATGATGAACCAATATACAAATAAATGTAGAAGGGTTATCAAAACATGCTCTTCTACAAATACCACTTCTCCATACAGACACAGTACAATAAACTCATATTTCCTTTAAAAATCCAATCTCATCTTCCAAACAAAATCCTCAAATGCCAATCAAAAGCCTCAAATGCCAATCAAAACATTGCATTTACATTGTATACATGATGCATACAATCTATGCACCATGCACACCCTGCAAATGAATGTTAACTATAACATATTCCAAACAAAATACCAATACATCCAAACAAGTATACTATTTAAACCAATCAAGTAACCATAAATCAATTAGCATTCTTTTATTAAATCACTAAACAATTTAAATTCCATCCATAACAATTAAACAATTAACTATTTCAATCGTTAAACAGAACAAGTTATCCTCAGACAAAATATAAGTGCCAAAAAGAATACAATATACAAAAGCAAGCCTCACCCTGACCTAATGTACACCATACAAGACCAAAAATTACATATATATAATTTTAAAATACATGACACACACATTTATGCATAGCAGCATAGACAAAAACATTTTAAACACTGCAAAACAAGCTTTTCAAACAACATCATTTCTTACCCTGTATGTATATATCGATCTAGACATACATACATACAGTGGCAAGAAATGATTACCAAAAAAAAAAAAAAACACATGTAAAAAAAACTTTTAAATAAATGAACAAGTTAAATAAAAAACATTTCTTTGTTGACTTGACCCACTCACCGACTCCCGTTGAACAGCTTACTCTCGAACCAATCCACGCACAGGAACCCATAAATTAATAAACCATAAAATAATAAACATTAAAATAATAAACCAAAACAATCCACAGGTCTTCTATTTGTAATCCATCTTCATCTGTATTCTTCTTTCTTGTATCTGCGTCTGTCTTCTTCGGCCACCCCCTGGCCTTCTTCTTCTATAGGAGGTCCTTCCTCGGCGTCTGCCTTCAAAATGAGACGACATAGGCTTTTAAAGGCCTATGACGTCACATTTTCGTCATATTGTTCCCAAGGCCCTGATTGGGCCGTGAAAACCGTGTGCTTTGGCCGAGGAAAAAAAAATGATGACGTCATTTAAAGGCAATGAAAGCACAGCCAATTAGAATGGCTGTGCTTCAATTGCCTTTAAGATGACGTCATGAAAAGAAAGATGGCCAGCCTCACATGGTACGGTAGCCAATCAGGCGTGGGAAATACATCCCAACTCTGATTGTCTCTAGTACCATGTGACAGGCTTTCAATGACGTCACATTCGTTCTCCCCCAAGCCTCTGTCACATGGTCCACTAGAGCCAATCAGAGTTGGAATGGAGTTCCCACGCTCTGATTGGCTACCATGTGAGGCCGGCCATCTTTCTTTTCATGACGTCATCTTAAAGGCAATTGAAGCACAGCCATTCTGATTGGCTGTTCTTTTATTACCTTTAAATGACGTTATAATTTTTTTTTTCTCGGCCAAAGCACATGGATTTTATGGCCCAATCAGGGCCGTGGAAACCATATGACGGAAATGTGACGTCATAGGCCTTTAAAAGCCTATGTCGTCTCATTTTGAAGGTAGACGCCGAGGAGGAAGGATCTCCTACAGATGAAGAAGACCAGGGCGTGGCTGAACAAGAGAAGACCCCGGAAGAAGATACAAGAAAGTAGAATACAGATGAAGATGGATTACAAATAGAAGACCTGTGGATTGTTTTGGTTTATTATTTTAATGTTTATTATTTTATGGTTTATTATTTTATGGGTTCCTGTGCGTGGATTAGTTCGAGAGTCAGCTGTTCAATGGGAGTCAGTGAGTGGGTCAAGTAATGGTAAGTGAACAAAAGAAATGTATTTTATTTAACGAGTTTTTTTTTTGTTTTTTTACATGTTTTTTTTATTTTTTGGTATATCATTTCTTGCCACTGTATGTATGTATGTATGTATGTATGTATGTCTAGATCGATATATACATACAGGGTAAAAAATGATGTTGTTTTAAAAGCTTGTTTTGCTGTGTTTAAAATGTTTTTGGCTATGCTGCTATGCATAAATGTATGTTAATGTATTTTAAAATTAGATAGATGTAATTTTTGGTCTTGTATGGTGTACTTTAGGTCAGGGTGAGGCTTGCTTTTGTATATTGTATTCTTTTTGGTACTTATATTTTGTCTGATGGTAACTTGTTCTGTTTAACTATTGAAATAGTTAATTGTTTAATTGTTATGGATGGAATTTAAATTGTTTAGTGATTTAATTAATGAATGCTAATTGATTTATGGTTTAAATAGTATACTTGTTTGGATGTATTGGTATTTTGTTTGGAATATGTTATTGTTAACATTCATTTGCAGGGTTTGCATGGTGCATAGATTGTATGCATCATGTATACAATGTAAATGCAATGTTTTGATTTGCATTTGAGGCTTTTGATTGGCATTTGAGGATTTTGATTGGAAGATGAGATTGGATTTTTTAAGGAAATATGATTTTATTGTACTGTGTTTATATGGATAAGTGGTATTTGTAGTAGAGCATGTTTTTGATAACTCGTCTACATTTATTTGTATATTGGTTCATCATGTGTGTGTGTATCTCTCTCTCTCTCTCTCTCTCTCTCTCTCTCTCTCTCTCTCTCTCTCTCTCTCTCTCTCTCTCTCTCTCTCTCTCTGTATATATATATATATAGTTGCATGATGAAGCCACTGTACAAATGAATAGGTGAAGGGTGGGTATCGGGCCAGGGTGGCTTAACCCCTTAATTACCTTTGCGGTTATTATCCGATAAGGTGATTAAGGGGTTAATTGATATCTGAATGTAATTGCAATGTATTGGCTATGTATTGGCTATGTATTTTGTGTGCAATGGAGGACAAGGATTTTGCTGGCGACGGGGGCTTTTTATTGATGAGGTCAGTAGTACTATATTTATTTTAATATGCTAGTTAATGTGTTTAATAATGGGCAAGTAATCTATTATCTCTATCTGGATAATAGTTATTTTGCACATTATTGTACTGTATGTGTTGGGGGGGGGATTGATGTATTGAATGTATAGGTCAGGTTTATTTATTTTACATTCAGGGTTTGTTCCTTTTGGTTCTGCGTGAGACCAATGGAGACCACCTGCGGTATCCTCGGGTATCTCACGGGTATCATGCTGGTGGGTCCACAGGGGACACCTGCGGGGAAGAACCGGTGGCCCCACATCTGTGGGGGCACCGCAGACCCGTAGTGTGCGGGGAAGAACCGGTGGCCCCACATCTCTGGGGGCCTGTAGGGCCCACCTGTGGGTCCCCAGACCCCTGTGGGAACCACCCGAGGACCCGCAGACACCTGTGGGTCTGACCCGGGGCTCCCAGACATCCGCGTGCCTACCGTGGGGACCCAATTGTGGCCCACGGTGACCCAAGGAGACCACCTGGTGGGCCATGGCGCCTGGCGGGACCCACCAACAGGCCTCCAGAACCTGTATGAAACAAGTTGCTGGTAACCTGTAGGTCTGTCAGATGACCCATCAGGCCCACCGGGGACTCACGTGGCCTGGGGTATGAACCCTGTATGTAAAAGAATAAATCATGTATTTATGGGGGGGTACAGGGGGTGGGTTATGTATTTAATAAATAGAATGATGTTTATTGTGGGGCAGTGTATTATTTTTATTGTGGGTACTGGGGGTGGGGGGAGGGTGTATTGGCCCAAAGGGTATGTGGGTAGGTCTCCTGGCTGGGTATTGGGTGAGGGTGGTTAGGCCTCACGGGGTGGGGGGTTAGTGGGGGAGGGTATGTAGGCCTCCCGAGTGGTGGGTGAGGGTGGGTAAACCCCTTAATGACTGTAGCGGTTTATAACCGCTATGGTGATTAAGGGGTTAGGGGACATTACATTGGATGTTTTTATTCTTGTTTCTGTTTTGCAGCATCGGAGGGGGCATGGTCAGGATGAAGATGAGGACGGCCTTCATCGTGGCAGCCGCACATGGGTGAGTGCAATATGTATTTAATGTATTTATTGTTCTTTATGTATTTTAAATGGACAAATGCACTATTATCCATTTGTGAATAATAGTAATTTTGCCCATTACTGTATTGTATATTTAGGGGGGGGTGTATTTATTGTAAAGTATTTGTGTTGTTGTATTTTTGGGGGGGGGGGCACAGAATTGCTACTGCAGGCCTGCGGGGAATACCCGAGGGCCCCCGCCGGCCTCTAGTATCATTGCTGTGCATCCCAAAAATGAGATATATGTAATGGGGGTATAGGGTTTGTTGGGGGCACAGTGGGTGTATGTTGTGTATTGCAATGTTTATTGGGGGCAATTGTCCCCAATAAACATGCTATTATGCCTTAACCCCTTCATTGCCTTAGCAGCTATCCGCTATGGTAATGAAGCAGCATTAATGTATTTTAATAATATTGTGCGTAAGCAGGGGGTCCCCTGAGCTGAACCGCATTGATTTGTGGCTCAGGGACCCCCTGCTTCCTGAGTTACAGGCCCCGGTTTGGGGCATCGGTTCCAGTGTCGCCGCCATCTTTATCGCGTCCAAAACACGACGTGGGCTCTATAAAGATGGCGATGACACTGGCACCCGATGCCCCTTACCGGGGCCTATAACTCGGGAAGCAGGGGGTCCCTGAGCCACACATCAATGCGGTTCAGCTCAGGGGACCCCCTGCTCCCGCACAATATTATTAAAAATACATTAAGGCTGCTTAATTACCATAGCGGATAGCCGCTAAGGTAAGGAATTATTCTTTATTTATATGTGTGTTTTACTTATAGTGTAGATGTGCAGAGGGTCTTCGGAGCTGAACCGCTTTGGTTTTAGGTCCGGGGATCCCCTGCTTGCCGAGATACAGGCCACTTTATGGGGTGCCGGTATTCTTCTGCTTTGTTTACATTCCGCGGTCACGTGATCGGGACAATTTAATGCAGAGGGATACCGGCACCTCATAAAGGGGCCTGTACCTCAGGAAGCAGGGGTCCCCGGACCTGAAACCAATGCGGTTCAGCTCCGGAGACCCCCTGCACATGTACACTATGAGTAAAAATTATTAAGAAAGATTTTTATTTTGCCGATGTTTGCTCAGAGAGAGTGACGGATCTCTCTCTGCTGCAAACACATATCAGCAGATACTGCCTGTAACAGGGGAGTTATCCCTGTTCAGGTAATGTGCCTCTAATCCAGCAGTGTGGTGGTTAACTGCTGGTAGTCAATTAACAAACACCACCTGCCTGATTAGATGGCTTAGAAAAGCCTGTCTTTTGAGACAGGAAGAGAGACTCCTTAGCTCACACCTGAGCTGAACTTGGAGACACTTGTCTTGAGCCCTGCCAGAAGAAACAGCAGAGCTGCTTTCAAGACACAGGGGAAACTTCTAAACCTGAATGCTGACAAACCGTGAAGAAAAGGTAGCAACCAGGGACAGAGAAGATTTCCCCTCCAAACCACAAGGAACAGATAAGACTTTTATTTACCAGACTTTTTATATCTGTTCATTTCATGCTACAGTATATGTTTGGGGCTGGGAGACATGCTTATCTAAGGGAGTTGTGAAAATACTCCCAAGTGAATAGAAGCTTTGTTTACCCTTTATTTGGATGGTTTCCTGATGTTAAGGAAAAGGCTCAATGAAAGGCTTATTTAATTTCACTATAATCAGTCTCCCTTGCATACCTCTGTGAGCGTCTGCCTACACTGCCTATCGGCAGGTTATCGGGAGCCAGGATTTTTTATCACCGGCTCATCGGCGTTTTGCTTTCGCAGTGATTCGGCAGGGATTCGGCATGGATTCGGCCCTTACTGAATACTGCGAGGGCAAATCACCAAAATCATGCCGATAGGGAACACTTGGCGATTGCACTTTTTCAGCGCTTACTGCATAGAGCCCTAAGTCCCTGATTGGCTGATAGGAGTTGCTGCTCCCCTTGGTGGAACATTGAGCACGTGTTGAGGAGGATCAATGTGTGACCTGACTCTGGCTGAGCCAGTCACAGCAATAGGCGGGGTTTGTATTTTGCCGCTAGAAGCTTGCAACTCCTTTGCAGAGTTGTGAGCTAGCAATTTTGTGCAAACATGCGGTCCCACGATTTCGGCAGGAACGCCATCTTGGTTTGGACAGCACGGGCAGAGCACTCTGTGTTGAGAGACTGCAATGGAACTAGAATACACTTCACACGGGGTCCCCGGGGACACGTCAGGGGCCTATTCATTTTTCTCCTTTTAGACTTTTTTAGAAAGTCCAGAGTCTGCCAGGTGCACAAGTCCCTACATACACTGTAATGGCCTGTCCCTTGTTAGCAGAGATGGGGTTCACGCTCCCAGGATACATTTCCCATTGGGGGCCCCCCAAAACACAGTCTTGGTGAACATAAGAGCGGGGGTCACACTACCAGAGACAGCAGAATCCTGGTGCGGCTTCCCCACAGTACGTCGTGCTAGTTTTCAGCAACAGGAACCCAAGAGTCCTTCAGCACCATGCAAGTTCCCTGGCCTCAGCATTTCAACCTTTTTCATAGGAGGAATGTGAATAAGGTAACAGCTCTCCCCGATAACATGCCCTCGGGGCTCGCCCTTATAATGAACAGGAATGTGAGTGTCACCCTCCCAGAGACACTGATCCTGGTATGCCTCCCCCACAGCACAGTATGTCATGCTAGTTTGCATGAATAGGTACCCAATGGTCCTCCACGGTATGTTGGGAGAGCCCTGGCCCTAGCCTTTCACAAGGATGAATCTGGAAGGGTATATACTCCCCAGTGTCGCCTCGGGGAGAGCTTCTTCCTCCCTTTACATAACATGGGTGCCCAAGGATCCCTGGGGTAGTATCAGGGGCCCTGGCTCCGGCCTCTTTAAGTACAAGTCCTGCAACTGCTTCAACGGTGCTAAGTCCAAAGAGCCTGCCCTGCCTGCATCTCAACAGTGCCGCTTCCATTTGTAGCACTGCTTCCGCCCCCCCCCCCTGAGATTTACCCTGGCTACAGTCCTGTGTGGTGCTTGGCACCTGTTTAGTTCAGGAGATGCTGAGTGTTCCGCAATGACATGGGGAAACAGGACAGATTCATGGTGATCCTGGATGTTCTTCCTTGGTGCAAGCACCTCAAGCCATAGTGGGCTCCAGTAGATATGAAGGCAATCTCCACCATGACAGTTTTTTATCCCCATACATCTGGCCAATAGATTGCGACTCAGCCAGATATATAAAAAGGGATGGTCTTTATTCAGCAGCCACTGCATGATGTTCTTACAGTGAATGCAATCAGTTGTCAGGATAGTTTCCAGGCTCCTGGATGGTACAGACCTGCTGGTAATGATGGGGCCTCACTAGAGTAGTGATTGCACCCAGCCCATAAGGGACCGAGCACGTCTTCCTCCCAGCCGGGAGGAGACTTGGCTTACATCCTCATCCCTCAAGGAGGGAGAGGGAACTGCCTGAACCCCACCTTGTGAGGGCTGGGTTCATCTCTATAATTTAGGACACCTCCTCCTTGGTGCAAAAGGGGGAGAGCACAGGATCTGCATCCTTATTGGACACATGCAGATTCTCATGTCACTTCCACTTCCACCACTCACAAAGGCTGCAGGAGGGGGGAAACCCCCACAGGAAAGACTGTCGCTGTCTGGATCTTACTAGAACTTACGTGACAGGGAAGGCAGAAAGTTAGCTGGCCCAGCCATGGCTACAGAGGTAAGGCCTTTTTTAATCGCAAACATTAACGCAGAGTTAACACAACTTTCAGGTATGAGAATGAATATTGCAAGCCATGTATGAATAAATAATAGATCATTCTTAGGGATAATTAAAGGTATATGAATATAAAGGTAATTGCAAAATATTTTTTCTTCTTTGATATTTCCACAATATAGATTCCAGCCACCACCTCCTCATCCACTCCATAACTATTATAAACTTATACATTTGTGACGCAGGATTACATCTTCTCTTTCCCTTAAATATAACGGTAATTACAAAAAAGTTATTTCTGCAATCTCATTTAATTTTTTTTTTTAACACCAAATTTGTAGGCAGCAATATCGAACTTCAGCCCATAGATCTCATAGGCTGTGTCCATAGTTTTGCAGTCAGCGCTCCTCCGCGCTCACGCTGAGGCTCGTCTGCGCAATCAGGAGCGATTGCATGAACTAGCAGACGAGCCAGCGTGCGCGATCGGGAAATGGGGAGAGGCGGGGCACTGACGTCACTGGGCCAATAGCCCGCGAAGCGCCGACATCCACGTCACGGCGCTGACGTCACGGCGCCGTGACGTTGACGCTGCTTCGCTCTGATTGGAGGTTTTCAGCCGACAGCGTGCCCAGAAACAGGTTCTGCTGTCGCCTGAAAATCCCTGCGCCACCGCATGCCTGCGGAGACGCTCGTGGGAGCCCCCTCTCAAGACATCCTCATTGAGAATGACGGGCTCATCGCGGAGCGTCCGCACGGCTCAGCGCTGACTGTCTTTCTATGGACACAGCCTTAGACATGACATTAAAGTCACACCCATGTAGTGGATCCTGCTCAAATCTTACCTGACTTTTATTAAAACGTGGTTGTGGCTTATGGTGGTGTAACATCTGCAGGCAGATTAAGCCTCGCATTCTGGCCATCTACTGTATCACAGCTGTATTATCCACATCGTAACTTGGTTAATCAGTGAAAATGGGCACAGCTTTAAACACTCTTGTCTCGAATTTAGTTTTGATCAAACAGTCAAACTTAACATCTGGTGTTTATTTTTAGCAGGTATTGCGCAAAAATACTAGTTAACCACAAACGTAGAAGATCTGCATTCCATCATATTTCTATTCTGGTAGCGTGCACACAGAGCAAGTCTTCGGAGAACATTCTCATTTTCATACTGCTTCACCAGCATTCTGCTCTATGCAGCAAGCACTTTGTTGTATTTGATGAAAATACACGTGAAGAATAACTATAACATGGAGTTATGTGATATGAATGTTTACACAGATATCCAACCTGCTGTACCATTTCTGCATAGTTCACACAGTAGTTGCAGTGGATGGTGATGGGGAATCATAACGTACAGGGACACGTTGGCAATAATTTCTTCCAAAAGATCAAGGTAGCGTAGGACGGCACCGTGAAAAAAGACAAAATACAATTTAAAAAATAGCGCAATACTGTGAGAGCACGTTAGTTGAGTATATCAGTATCTTGAGGAGTGACTACTCACATTTTCAAAAATAAAATCAGGCATACTGTATCACAGGTTCAAGATTCTTCTTTATTAACTCATCCAGGTAGATAGGGAGAATCTCAGAAGAGATGGAAAAGGAGGAACAATAGTGTCGCTGGTACTGTACACAAATCTTTATAGTTATCCCAATAAAACCTTAAGATTTTGTACTTACAATAAGCACATTCTTTAGGCACATGTCTAAAAATGTAAAACCATCGGAGTAGAATCTTATGCATCAGACATTTTCCAGCATCACAAGCTCCACGAACATCAGTGTCAGCGTTCGTGTGCACTCTGGTTCCATGTGTAACTTCCGGAATCGGCCGCCTGGGCACAAGGAACATGCTTCTTGCAGTCTCTTCTCACTCTGGACTCTATGCGTTTCGCTGGCAGCGATCAGCTTCATCAGGAGTCAATTTCTCCTCTCCACCAGTTTGATGCTCTATATACTCTAACTGATTGTGTGTTTAATCTATCATCGAATCACAAAATATACAATTTTCTCGTTTAATTAGTGGAAATGTGCTAACCGCAATTAACCCACATAAGGATCCATATAAACATTTAGCCAAATTACAATAATCTCACACAAATGTTAAAAAAAAACTTTTATTAAAAATATTAGAAATATATTAAATTTACATTACAAAATGTTGTAGGGTGAAATGTGGACCACATGACCAAAAATCAGTATTAAATCTACTCCAGTTCCATAAGCATAAAAGCACCTAGTACTGTACAGTACCTTCTGAATAGAGGACCTATCAATGTGTAACTGTTGCTACAGTATATGCATAAAGGGAGACCTACAGTAATAGAAACAAAGTATTTTCATTTAAAGGAACTTCTTGGTACTTTTCCGCGAGGTTTACGACTTAAAAAAAAAAATCTTTTGATTTTAGAAGAAGAGGGATTTCGTAAAGATTGGCATAATGTCTTAGAGAAATGCTCCCAAGAACTTATGAATCTTATAATCTTACAACAAAAAAAGCATCTAAAAGACCTGGATGTTAAAATAAATTTGATTAGAGATAAAATTGGACCTTTAGCGGAAACAATGGAATTTAAAACTAGAGATCTGCTCTCACAGTTGCTAACTTTTGGAATCCTGATTTGCTAAGCCCTTGCGCTCAATAACTCCCACTGCCTAACTACAGACCCATTACGTTGTCCACTTACTGTACGTCACCAGTGACAGATTTACAATTTTGCCGTCCTTAGGCCCGTACCTTTTTGATGCCCCTAAATTTGTTGTCTCATCCTCTCCTCAATACACATAATACCACCCTCTCAAAACACATAATATCGCCCTCTCAAAACACATAATACCGCCCTCTCAAAACACATAATACTGCCCTCTCAATACACATAATACCGCCCTCTCAATACACATAATACCGGCCTCCCAATACACATAATACCACCCTATCAATACACATAATACTGCCCTCTCAATACACATAATACCGCCCTCTCAATACACATAATACCGGCCTCCCAATACACATAATACCACCCTATCAATACACATAATACTGCCCTCTCAATACACATAATACCGCCCTCTCAATACACATAATACTGCCCTCTCAATACACATAATACCACCCTCTCAATACACATAATACTGCCCTCTCAATACACATAATACCACCCTCTCAATACACAAATACCGCCCTCTCAATACACATACCACCCTCTCAAAACACATAATACTGCCCTCTCAATACACATAATACTGCCCTCTCAATACACATAATACTGCCCTGCTCAATACACATAATACTGCCCTCTCAATACACATAATACTGCCCTCTCAATACACATAATGCTGCCCTCTCAATACACATACCACCCTCTCAATACACATAATACTGACCTCTCAATACACATAATACTGCCCTCTCAATACACATAATACTGCCCTCTCAATACACATAATACCACCCTCTCAATACACATAATACCACCCTCTCAATACACATAATACCGCCCTCTCAATACACATAATACCACCTCTCAATACACATGATACTGCCTTCTCAATACACATAATACTGCCCTCCTCAATACACATAATACCACCCTCTCAATACACATACCACCTCTCAATATACATAATACCACCTCTCAATACACATAATACTGCCCTCCTCAATACACATAATACTGCCCTCTCAATACACATAATACTGCCCTCTCAATACACATAATACTGCCCTCTCAATACACATACCACCCTCTCAATACACATAATACCACCCTCTCAATACACATAATACCGCCCTCTCAATATACATAATACCACCCTCTCAATACACATAATACCGCCCTCTCAATACACATAATACCACCCTCTCAATACACATAACACCACCCTCTCAATACACATAATACTGCCCTCTCAATACACATAATACTGCCCTCTCAATACACATAATACCACCCTCTCAATACACATAATACCACCCTCTCAATACACATAACACCACCCTCTCAATACACATAATACTGCCCTCTCAATACACATAATACTGCCCTCTCAATACACATAATACCACCCTCTTAATACACATAATACCACCCTCTCAATACATATAATACCACCCTCTCAATACACATAATACCACCCTCTCAATACACATAATACTGCCCTCTCAATACACATAATACTGCCCTCTCAATACACATAATACCACCCTCTCAATACACATAATACCACCCTCTCAATACACATAATACCACCCTCTCAATACACATAATACCACCCTCTCAATACACATAATACCACCCTCTCAATACACATAATACCACCCTCTCAATACACATAATACCACCCTCTTAATACACATAATACTGCCCTCTCAATACACATAATACCACCCTCTCAATACACATAACACCACCCTCTCAATACACATAATACTGCCCTCTCAATACACATAATACTGCCCTCTCAATACACATAATACCACCCTCTCAATACACATAATACCACCCTCTCAATACACATAACACCACCCTCTCAATACACATAATACTGCCCTCTCAATACACATAATACTGCCCTCTCAATACACATAATACCACCCTCTTAATACACATAATACCACCCTCTCAATACATATAATACCACCCTCTCAATACACATAATACCACCCTCTCAATACACATAATACTGCCCTCTCAATACACATAATACTGCCCTCTCAATACACATAATACCACCCTCTCAATACACATAATACCACCCTCTCAATACACATAATACCACCCTCTCAATACACATAATACCACCCTCTCAATACACATAATACCACCCTCTCAATACACATAATACCACCCTCTCAATACACATAATACCACCCTCTTAATACACATAATACTGCCCTCTCAATACACATAATATTGCCCTCTCAATACACATAATACCACCCTCTCAATACACATACCACCCTCTCAATACACATAATACCACCCTCTCAATACACATAATACTGCCCTCTCAATACACATAATATTGCCCTCTCAATACACACAATACTGCCCTCTCAATACATATAATACCACCCTCTCAATACACATAATACTGCCCTCTCAATACACATAATACCACCCTCTCAATACACATACCACCCTCTCAATACACATAATACTGCCCTCCTCAATACACATAATCCTGCCCTCTCAGTACACATAATACCACCCTCTCAATACACATACCACCCTCTCAATACACATAATACCGCCCTCTCAATACACATAATACCGCCCTCTCAATACACATAATACTGCCCTCCTCAATACACATAATACTGCCCTCTCAATACACATAATACCACCCTCTCAATACACATAATACTGCCCTCCTCAATACACATAATACCCCCTATCCCAATACACAAAATACCCCTCCAACACAAAACACCCCCTCCACCAGCACACACAAAATGGAATTCCCCCCTGCTGCACACACACACAAACATAGCAACCCCCTGCAACACACACACCCCTGCAACACACACACATGGCACCCCCCTGCAACACACACACACACACACACACACATACACACAACATGGCACCCCCTGTTGCAGCACATACACACACACAAAACATGGCACCCCCCTACAGCATACATCATAACAATGCATCCACCCCTGCAACACACACACATACACAGCATGGCACCCACCTTTGCACATACACACACACACACACACACACAACATGGCACCCACCTTTGCACATACACACACACACACACACACACATGGTAACCCCCTGCAACACATGCACACACAACATGGCACCCCCCTGCAACAAACACACAGCATGGCACTCACCCCTGCAAAACACACACACACACACACACAACATGGCACTCACCCTTGTAAAAACACACACAGATACACACAAGGTAACGCCCCTGCAACACATGCACACACAACATGGCACCCCCCCCTGCAACACACACACACAACATGGCACCTCCACAACACACACACATTGCCCCCATCCCTGCCAAAACACACACCATGGTCCGTCCCCCCTGCAACACACAGACACACACACGGCACCCCTCCCTGCAACACACAACATGGCACACCCCCTGCAACACACACACCCATGGCACCCACTCCCTGCAACACACACATACACAACATGGCACCAACCCCTGCATAACACACACACACACCAACCCCCCTGCACAACATGCACACACACCATGGCACCACCCCCTGCAACACACACAACATGGCACCTCCCTGCAACACACACACACACACACAAAATGGCACCCCCTCCTTGCTACACCCCCCCCCCACACACACACACACAAAATGGCACACCCTCCCTGCAACACACATAAACACACACACAACATGGCACCCCTCCTGCAGCACACACATACACAACATGGCACACCCCTGCAACACACACACACACACACACACACACACACACAACATTGCACCCCTCTGCAATACACACAGGCACCCCCCACCCCTGCAGTACACACAAAATGGAATCCCTCCCCCTCCAATAAATGGAATCAATCCCCCCCTCCCAAAACGGAATCTCCTCAAATGAAATCGCTCTCTCCCCTCTTTCCCCCCCAGACAAAACAGGAGGTTACACTGCTGCTACTGGATTAAGGATTAAGGCCTGTATTATACTAAGTACATGCGCGGCAATGAAAAATATCCCTCTCCCTATGACAGTTTAACCAGGGCCGACGTGCGCGTTCATGGTAGACAGCGTCGACGCGGCAGCTGTGTGGAAATACAAAGAAATTTGTATTTTCGAGTGGATGCCACGCCACGTTATACTGTGAGCCAATCACAGTGCGGCCTACCCTTGTGACGTCATGGCCACGCCTCCTAGTTGCACGCGTCATCATTTGGACTATACACACACAACACGCTTCCACCACGCGCACGCGCTTTCTATAATACATACCTAAGAGGTACAGACACACAGACACACAGACACACAGACACACAGACACACAGACACACAGACACA
Organism: Ascaphus truei; assembly: GCF_040206685.1. NCBI lineage: Eukaryota > Metazoa > Chordata > Amphibia > Anura > Ascaphidae > Ascaphus > Ascaphus truei. Next base: position 362,941,953 of record NC_134484.1, on the reverse strand, counting down.
CAGACACACAGACACACAGACACACAGACACACCCCTCCACCTCACTCTCTTTAGTGGATTCCAGCACTGCTCTCTGCCTGCCGCCCTCTCCCCACACAAGCAGCTGCACAGCGTGGCTCAGACAGAATTTGAACATTGTTCCCGAGCCTATTCAGCCGCCTCCTCCAATCAAAGCTCAGGGGAGGCGGTGAGCTGAGGACTGTCTGGGACTCATGATGCAGGGAAAATCTGCCGCCCCAAGATTCTGCCGCCTTAGGCCCGGGCCTAAACTGCAAATCTGACACGCCACGCCACAGTAACGTTCCCTCCAGCTGCGGAGCTTTGTCAGGGGAAAATTGTACTAATATACTCTCATTATATGAATAGTGAAATAGGTTTTAAGTTGATATTGTAAATGAATGTTACGTTTTAGCTGTAGTGTGCATCAAAGTGAATTCTTTTGATGAGCATAAACGAACTGTATATGCGCTTCATTGTTTTCTGTAACTCACTTCCTCTTAGTATGTGGGCTACTACCAAGGGTCTAGTCATGTTAGAGAACAGTATCCTGTAGAACTGAAAAACTCTGAGAATTAAGTCGAATAGACATGCTTGTACCTGAAGACAGGAGCAAACTCGTGTGTTTGCAGCTGAAGATGGGATTTCCCTAAAACGTTGTGCACTTCTGTATGTCTGCATCATTAAAAAGACTTTAAATGTCGACAAGCATACCCCGGTTTAAGGACACTAGCTTTAAGTACACTTACGAGTAAGGACATATCGCCCAATAGGCAAACGGCAGCTCGCGCATGCGCCTGTAAGCACGTCCTGAACAGCAATACAGTCTCCCTACCTGTACCAAAGCTGTGCGCAAGCGGGGAGACTATAGAGCCTGTTACACATGTGTTATTAACATCAGTTATGCATGTATATGATGATTGCAGTACAGTATATGCATTGATAAGTGGGGGAAAAGGTATTGCTTCACTTTAAGTACATTTTCGATTTACATACATGCTCTGGACCCATTGCGTACGTTAATGCGAGGTATGCCTGTATTTGACTTTTGTCACAGAGTTTTTGAGTGCCACAGGATACTGTTCTCTAACATTTTTCTCTGTTCTCTATTTGAATTCTATGCAGCAATTTCTACATAGATTCTCGCTTTCCTGCTAGATCACCAACAAAAATTTTGGAAGGAGGGGAGTGTGCCTGCCATTTTTGGATCAATTCATGTTAGGACTTTAGTTGATCAACTCCTTTTTTCATTTTTGTTTTCACTTTTAGCCCGTGTGACAGATGAAAGAGTGAGGGATGTTACTCTCACAGCTTTATGTAACACACAATCATAGCTGCTACCAGCAACAAACCATAAAATCCACTATAAGGCCTGGTTACGGACGGTGTGACGTCATCCATCGCCAACGTAATAGCAATTTCAGCTTATATTGTAGGAAACAAGAGACAGCGACCGGGGGGAGTGATGGGGGCGTAGCCATGAGCGGTTCGCCCTCATTGGCTGAACGCTCATGTTCTGCTGACGTCACGCGACAGTCTCCAGAAAAAAAAAATTCCATTGACTTCCAGTGATTTGTGGTCGCTTTGTTGCTGTGTCGCGCTGTCCCACTATAGGCGCACGCGACGGATTACATAGACTTGTTTTCACACTATGCGATGTCACCGTCGCTGTAGCCGGGACTATAAGTGCGTACTTATATAGCACTTAAATCTCTATGAAAAAATAAAAATGCATGTGATACAGCTTCTTGGCAACAAAACATGTATTATTCTCACTCTGACCACAATTCAATAAGTTCCAAAGATGTCTTCCTTATGCTGGAGAAAAGATCAGCAACAAATCAAATAAATGGCACTAAAATCTGCTCCATCGTAAGAAAGACTTCTTCACAGCATGTGAAGAAAATAGCATTATCTGTTATCAAGTTGTACACACTAATAATCTTCATAGCAGCAGGTAAACTAAACCTTGCCAAGACATTTCTTTTTACACTTAACTATTTTAGTGATAAAGTTACTAAATCAACCTACTGCAAAAATTACAGTTTCTCCAGTACATTTCTCCTTACCGCATTATTAGATATAATCTGTTCAGATTTACTGATGTATATTCATATGCCAAATTAATGGGAAAACTAAGGATTTAGGGGGCATAAGTGGTGTTGATTATGCTAGAAATGATTTTGCACAATTATGTAATCATTTTAAAGTATGTAGGTATTAGTTTTACTATTCCATATGTTTTTTAATTCCTTTTCTAGTTGTATGTGACATATAAATGAGGTCAGGTCCCACCCCCCCCCCCCCCTTACCTCCGCTGCGGCTGGGGAGAGTGCGGCTAGGCCGGGAGGTGCAGGGAGAGTTGCGGGCAGTCAGGATGGTGAGCGGGTCGCCGAAGTCCGCGGCACCTCCCTTTGCAGGGCGTCGCCATTCTGTTTTTATGTGCATGTGCATAGATGGATTGTGCAAGTGCATAGATAGAAGCAAGATGCGGTGGCCATATTGGTACTCCTTGTGCATGTGCAATGTCCCCAGTATAGTGGCGGCCATTACATGCATAGCTCTGCAGGAGAACTACAACTCCCAGCAACCTCTAGGGCTGCTATCACGTAGGCGCAAACTGCAAATAGGGCTGCCAGTTGGCGCGAAGCAGAGCCACGCCAGTCGGAAGGGGAGCTGAGAAGGAACAGGTAGTCTCCAGGGAGCTGTGCTTCCCTGGACTAGGCCTAGTTTACCCCCTTTGGCCCCAGGTAGGCCCTGAGACCCCATAAGATTGTGGATGCTTCAGGGACTGTCCCCTCAGATAGGGACATTGCCTTGTAGTTGTATAGTGTCAGGGTCACAGCAAGACGCCGCACAGAGTTTGTGGCCTGTGGTCTGGGACCAGACCACCACCGCAAGATTTAGGGACTCTCTTCATGGTGGGACACTCTGGCCGGAGTCCACCCCACGTAGAGGTGGACCCCATCGCTGACGTCGACAGAGTGGGACCAGATAGGCCCCTTTCATCAGTTGGTGGTACCGGGTGCTGGAGCACCCGGCAGGTATCACCTTCCAACAAGTGCACCAACTGTAACACACAGTTCCTGTGGATAGCGCTACTGCACACTTTGGGGTGGGTTGGCTCATTTGGACACCCGGGTGGTAAGGTGCCCAGGGCACCTTTGTATTTTGAGAGGACTGCACCAAGGTGTATAGGGTGGTGATTGTACAATGGGTCAGTGTGTGGGTACGGCCCTGGTAGGTCAGTATAACATATGTTATAGCGTTATAGGGTCAGATACGTTCAGTAAACCTTTTACTATATATATATATATATATAGTGTGTGTTCATTACATCGGGTCCTGTGAAGGGGGTATCCAGCAATGCTAGGATCCTTCACAGGTGGAGGCGCTGTCATCGAACGAATCAGGTATACCCCAGGCTCCCTCCAGCGGAGGATTAGGCCTCCTGTGAACCTACAGGTAAAGTCACCCTAGACACGTGGGAAAGGGGGCTACATACAGTTAGGTCCGGAAATAATTGGACACTAACGCAATTTTCATAATTTGGGCTCTGTACGCCACCACAATAGATTTGAAATGAAACAACCAAGATGCAATAGAAGTGCAGTCTTTCATCTTTAATTCAAGGGGTTGAACAAAAATATTGTATGAAACGTTTAGGAATTGCAACCATTTTCATACACAGTCCCCTTATTTCAGGGGCTCAATTGTAATTGGACAAATTAATACAATCATAAATAAAATATTCATTTTTAATACTTTGTCGACAATCCTTTGCAGGCAATGACTGCTTGAAGTCTGGAACGCATGGACATCACCAAACATTGGGTTTCCTCCTTTGTGATGCTTTGCCAGGCCTTTACTGCCACTGTCTTCAGTTGTTGTTTGTTCATGGGTCATTCTGCCTTACGTTGTGTCTTCAGCAAGTGAAATGCATGCTCGATCGGGTTGAGATCAGGTGATTGACTCGGCCATTGCAGAATATTCCACTTCTTTGCCTTAAAAAATTCCTGGGTTTCTTTCGCAGTATGTTTTGGGTCATTGTCCATCTGTAAAGTGAAGCGCTGTCCAATCAACTTCGCTGAATTTGGCTGAATCTGAGCAGACAATATATCCCTATACACTTCAGAATTCATCCGGCTGCTTCTGTCTTCTGTCACATCATCAATAAACACTAGTGACCCAGTGCCATTGTAAGCCATGCACGCCCATGTCATCACACTGCCTCCACCGTGTTTTACAGATGATGTGGTATGCTTTGGATCATGAGCCGTTCCAAGCTTTCTCCATACTTTTTCCTGGTACAGGTTGTTCTTAGTTTCATCTGTCCAAAGAATGCTGTTCCCGACCTGGGCTGGCTATAAGTCTAATCTGGCCTTTCTATTCTTGAGGCTTATGAATGGTTTGCACCTTGTGGTGAACCCTCTGTATTTGCTCTCGTGAAGTCTTCTCTTTATGGTAGACTTTGATAATGATATGACTACCTCCTGGAGAGTGTTCTTCACTTGGCTGGATGTTGTGAAGGGGTTTTCCTTTACCATGGAAAGGATCCTAGGATCATCCACCACTGTTGTCTTCCGTGGACGTTCGGGCCTTTTTGTGTTGCAGAGCTCACCAGTGCGTTCTTTTTTTCTCAGAATGCACCAAACTGTTGATTTGGCCACCTAATGTTCCTGAAAAAGAAAAATAGTGGCGCCCTAGCACATTAATAAAATTAATTACCACAATTAAATTATATAAATAGTGGTGGACAATAAAGAAAAATACAATCGTGAAGTAATATAAAAGGTTGATTAACGATGGCTGTGCCCGCCTCCAGAGAGGGGATGGTGATTCCAACCGTCAGTCAGCACATGTGAAGAAAAGAACACAGCAACATAGTGTGATACAGTTAAATAACTAATTCCCCAAACCAATGAGGGTGAAAATCAATACAGAAAAAAGAGTGTTAGAGCAAGCATATATAAATGGGAATATTTAATACACATAAAAGAAAAAATTAAAAACATGAACTGCCACAGCTCCCGTGTCAGGCTCCTATAGAATCCTACTTACAAGATGTAGGTAGGGCATGCGCATATAATTGTCAACGTCCGCGGTAAGATTGCAGTCATTCCACTTTCAGGATCTGCAGAGGTAATACTCCGTCTCCTCTCAGGCCAGCTGGGTGGTTCCAGAGTCTCTCCGTCTGCTGTGGGTTTGTTGATGCTGCCATCAGGCCGTTCGTGCCTCTCCGAAGTCTGCTAAGACCTTCTCGCTCTCACGAGACACCGCCTGCTGTGAAGGCAGACGTGCGTATTGGAATTCAGCTCCACGATGTCAGGGGAATGCAAGGACGAGCGCTTGTGTTCCGAGGCGCGGGGGCTGTGACGTCACCCTACGCAGTTCGCGGGTAGATCCGCTTCATCAGGGGTATAATAACGTGTGAAAGTAGTCCCTCCATTTAGGATTAAATAGTCCCAAAAAAGTTCACCCCAATTGGGGAAACGTGTACTAAATCAAGTCCGATTGGAATGAGTTAGCTCAACACTCTGAAAAACACTCTATATAAACACTTGAATATAAATTACTATAAACATAGCTATAAATGATAATAAACAGAATAATGCTAATAAAAAATAAAGGAAAATTACATAATCTTAACTAATACATATTAATAAAATACATACAATAAAAATATATATTTTTGTTAGATACTAAACATAAAAATGTCTCTTATCTAATCTGACATTCACATTAGTAGTTTAAATGGCAGGAGCTATACCTTGTAAATCAAGTATTAAAAATAGAACTAATCTATGTGGTCAAGGGAACGAAAAAGCGTGGGAAATGGCAAATACTCAATTATTCCACAAATAGATACTATTGTGGCACACTTTATTCTAACAAATCACCGGTTTGTCCCTGGCTTATTCCTGGAATGCGACACTGTTCACCCGGAGCATGCCGTGTTCCCAGCCAGGGGTCATGCCCGGCTGACGCGCGGTTGATGTGTTAATTGATAATGGTTCAGGATTTACTAGGCTGCAATGCTTCGTGTGTCCGCCAGATGGCATAAATTTATGAATTGTAATGCAGTGTATATATATATATATATATATATATATATATATATATATATATATACACTGTATAACAACAAACCCTATAACCCCTAACATACTGTACTGTACACATATAGTACTGTATACACTGGCGACACACTTTATTCGAGCTCGGCTAGTCCCACGAATTCGGGTATACCCGGGTGTATTGAGGTTTGTGACTGTTTTCTGCCCGAGTGCATTGAGGTATTTTCCAGGCAGGGATTGAAGCATTTTATTCCCGCTGGCTGCAATACTGCACAGTATATATATATATACTGCATTACAATTCATGAATTTATGCCATCTGGTAGACACGCGAAGCATTGCAGCCTATTAAATCCTAATCATTATCATTTAACAGATCAGCCACCCGTCAGCCAGGCATGAACCCAGGCTGGGAAGGCAAACGCAACGGGGCTTGTCAGAGGTGAGGAGCGGCGCATTCCAGGTATCTGCCAGGTACATACTGGGTATTTGCTCGAATAAAGTGTGTCGGTGCAGTATGCACATCAATGATACTATAGGCCGTCCCCTGGCGAGATGTGTTTGCAGCAGAGAGAGATCCGCTGCTCTCTCTGCGCAAACATCGGCACATTAAAAATTATTTAATTTTTTTTTTATTCATAGTGTAGATGTGCAGGGGGTCTCCAGAGCTGAACCGCGTTGGTTTCAGGTCTGGGGACCCCCTGCTTCCCGAGATACAGACCCCTTTATGAGGTGCCGGTATCCCTCTGCATTTAAAGGTCCCGATCACGTGACCGCGGCATGTAAACAAAGCAGAGGGATACCGGCACCCCATAAAGGGGCCTGTATCTCGGGAAGCAGGGGGTCTCCGGACCTAAAACCACAGCGGTTCAGCTCCAGAGACCCTCTGCACATCTACAGTATGAATAAAACACATATATAAATAAACACTCGTTCCTTACCTTTGCGGCTACGTGCTATGGTAACAAAGCAGCATGACTGTATTTTTAATAATATTGTACAGTGAGCAGGGGGTTCCCTGAGCCACAAATCAAAGCTCAGGGGACCCCCTGCTCCTGCACAATATTATTAAAAAACAGAAATGCTGCTTTATTGCCATAGCTGCCGCTAAGGCAATGAAGGGGTTAACCCACCGTGCCCTCTTTATTGTGGGTAGCGGGGGTGGGTGAAGGGGGTATTTGGCCTTAGGACTTGTGGGGAGGTTGCGGGTGCACTTAACCCCTTCACGGCCATAGCAGTTAATACCGCTACTTTCATGAAGGGGTTAACCCCTCTCGCTACGCCCCCGCAAGCCCTAAACAAGCACCGTTGGGGCTAATACCCCCTTCACCCACCCCCGATTCCCACAATAAAAAAAATTCACGCACAGCAGCCCCACAATTAATAAATAAATCTAAATAAATAAATAAATACATGAATATAAATAAATATATATATGTGTGTATATATATATATATATATATATATATATATATATATATATATATGTATATATATTCAAATAACGGGGGAAAAACAGGGGGGAGGGATAGGGAAAGAAAACCTCGCATCTACTTATGCAGTATTTGTGCCACCATAGGCCAAAGTGATATCCTGTTCGATTTACATAAGTAAGGTATGGCGGTGCTCACGGGTTGTGAATAATATAAATGGAAAAAGAAAAAAGTAGCCCGTATGGGAGCACTCAGGTATGCAAAAGATTAATATATTTATTTATTTGACACAATGCAAAAAGAATTGAATAAACAGTACATGATTAAAAACACTTAAAAAAAGAGGCATGGACCCCTGTCACGGTTGCTACCCTAAAACACTAATGAGCAACACTAGGGAACGACATGCATTGTCAACCCTAAACATAGATAGGATAGTGACTTAAACAACAACGGGGTAAATCAGAATAGATCACAATAGGTTATTGGGTTCAAGAGGCACCTATACAAAGCTAATGATGATTCACACTACACACCAAAAGGTGGACTGATCAAAGTATATATGACAGTCACCAGGCATCACACATCTGCATGACCATACAATGATTTGACCAATACCTTCAGCATAAATCCTATGTAGGAAAGGTAGTGAGATGGAATAAAGTCCCTAGGTGTGTAGAGTAGTGGAGTTGGTAAAATAGCATATATAGGAAAATATTACATAACCTTGTGTTAATAGTCCCCTAATGCAAAAATGAAGGTCACAGTCCAGAAAAATAGTGTGCATAAGTGCTGGGTAACATAGTTACGTGAGCCAATGGGTCAGGGGTCCTGCCTAGCACCCCCACTCCGACGCGTTTCGTCCAGAGACTTTGACTAGGAGTGGTGAGGGAACTGAAGCTGAATGCTGTTTATGTAGGGGTGTTTTTCGTGCCAAAAACGGATGAGGGCGGCAGCAGCTGCAGGTGCTTAAAATAGATTACTGCTGATGTTCCGTATCTGCGTGTCAGACTGGCACGCGAGTAATGTGCGCATGCCCAGCTTGTAGGTGTTGGTTTCTATATATGTGTCCACTGCGCATGTGCTAAGTGCAGCATCCCAGTATTTATGCCTGTATAATGATATACAAGGCGTCGCTGCACCTTTTAGTGCGTGTCAGCTTGGACCGCACTCCGCGCATGCGCGCTGAGTGTGTCTATTGATCCATGTACTGGCAGTCACAAAAATAGCTGGAAAAGTAGTGTTGATTGCCCAAAATCACTTATCACATACTATTAAGGGGATTGATGTAACTAATGTCCACTGATATTTAGAAGAGCAGCAGATATAGTTTAAAACAAATCTAAGTAGTACCACAGAGAGAGGCACATGTATGGGAGCTGCAACAGCGCACCCTAATGGAGCGGAGGTATATTGAGTGCATATTTTTAAAGCACAATGAGCTATGTAGCTTCAATATTTGTGTCAGTTAGTATAACACATCCAAAATTGTGCAATACAGAGAGGGATTGAAAAACATTTGCAACATGTATCAATGTCCAATGAATAGTTATTGAATCCATAATGTCCAACTTATTAATCCCATGAGTCCAGGAATGTGCCAGTTGTGTTTGGTCCAGGTACTGCACCGACACACTTTATTCGAGCAAATACCCGGTATGTACCTGGCAGATACCTGGAATGCGCCACTCCTCACCTCTGACAAGCCCCGTTGCATTTGCCTTCCCAGCCTGGGTTCATGCCTGGCTGATGGGCGGCTGATCTGTTAAATGATAATGATTAGGATTTAATAGGCTGCAATGCTTCGCGTGTCTACCAGATGGCATAAATTCATGAATTTTAATGCAGTATATATATATATACTGTGCAGTATTGCAGCCAGCGGGAATAAAATGCTTCAATCCCTGCTTGGAAAATAACCCAATGCACTCGGGCAGAAAACAGTCACAAACCTCAATACACCCGGGTATACCCGAATTCGTGGGACTAGCCAAGCTCGAATAAAGTGTGTCGCCAGTGTATATCCACAATCGAAATTTTATGGCATCTACGGTTACGCCATCTCCATGCTGCACCGATCCGCGGATGCGGTCCACCGCTCCGTAGTGCACGGACTATGCAGAGACCCTCCTGCACAAGCAATGGGAATCAGGACGATGCACTCCAAATATCATGGCCGATCTGGCCCCTGGTCAGGAAAGTCTCCAGCTTGAGCCTTGCACGTGCATGCAGTATCTAAAAGATTAGTCAAAATACATGCAATAAGTGCACTCATCAGAATAGTTGTAGATTATTTAGCTGTAAACAGACAAAGTTAGAGCAGTTGTATATTACAGGAACATGGCATAGCCAATATAGTCGTTCAGACCTTTGGGAATCATTGAGTTGATTTGTGTAATCCACCTGGTCTCTTTTTTTAGGAGAGCTTTTTCCAGGTCGCCTCCACGTATGCCAAGGGAGACTTTGTCAAGCGCAAAGGCCCTAAGTAACGAAGTGTCCGCCGCATGTTTGTTCAAAAAATGCCTGGCGACACTTGTGATTTTTTTGAAGCCATCAAGGTCCCTTTGCGCATTTTTGATGTTCCTGACATGTTCCAAGACCCGAAATCTAAGTTCTCGTGTAGTCATGCCTACATATGGTAAATCACAGGGGCAAAGTATACAGTAGATCACCCCTTTAGATTTACAATTGAGTGTGGAACGAATTGTGTAGACATGGGTCTTTTGACTATTTGTGAATGTTAGCCTATTTTCCATGTGTTTGCAGGCTGAGCATTTGGAGCATTTGGCAAATCCTATGCGTGGGGTAACGGACAAAAAAGGTGCAGCGACGCCTTGTATATCATTATACAGGCGTAAATACTGGGACGCTGCACTTAGCACATGCGCAGTGGACACATATATAGAAACCAACACCTACAAGCTGGGCATGCGCACACTACTCGCGTGCCAGTCTGACACGCAGATACGGAACATCAGCAGTAATCTATTTTAAGCACCTGCAGCTGCTGCCGCCCTCATCCGTTTTTGGCGCGAAAAACACCCCTACATAAACAGCATTCAGCTTCAGTTCCCTCACCACTCCTAGTCAAAGTCTCTGGACGAAACGCGTCGGAGTGGGGGTGCTAGGCAGGACCCCTGACCCATTGGCTCACGTAACTATGCTACCCAGCACTTATGCACACTATTTTTCTGGACTGTGACCTTCATTTTTGCATTAGGGGCACTGACTATTAACACAAGGTTATGTAATAGGCGTCCATTAGGTATTTTCCTATATATGCTATTTTACCAACTCCACTACTCTACACACCTAGGGACTTTATTCCATCTCACTACCTTTCCTACATAGGATTTATGCTGAAGGTATTGGTCAAATCATTGTATGGTCATGCAGATGTGTGATGCCTGGTGACTGTCATATATACTTTGATCAGTCCACCTTTTGGTGTGTAGTGTGAATCATCATTAGCTTTGTATAGGTGCCTCTTGAACCCAATAACCTATTGTGATCTATTCTGATTTACCCCGTTGTTGTTTAAGTCACTATCCTATCTATGTTTAGGGTTGACAATGCATGTCGTTCCCTAGTGTTGCTCATTAGTGTTTTAGGGTAGCAACCGTGACAGGGGTCCATGCCTCTTTTTTTAAGTGTTTTTAATCATGTACTGTTTATTCAATTCTTTTTGCATTGTGTCAAATAAATAAAAATATTAATCTTTTGCATACCTGAGTGCTCCCATACGGGTTACTTTTTTCTTTTTCCATTTATATATGTATATATATATATATATATATATATATATATATATATATATATATATATATGTATATATATATATGTATATATATATATATGTATGTATATATATATATATATATATATCCAAAGAGAATGACCTAGGCGCAAATGGAGACAAGAAAAAACAAACATAGGGTAGTATGTTCTAACAAAGTAAACCGCCAGAAGGTATAATATGCACTCACAGCGTATAGGATAATATCAAGCCTTGTATCCACTCTGGGATCTGGAACAATTAAGTGATGAGTCTGGAACAGCTGGTCATCCACAGCAATTGCAATCTCGAGCAAAGATACCCATGCAGGAAGAGAGATAGAACACAAATAGCGTAACACAGTTTATTAAAATTGTTAATAAAAATAACTATAAGTAAAAGACTCACATTCTGTGAGATATCATAAAACGTTTGAGAATTCTGAGCATCTCACACTCATTAGAAAAGGATAGTAACACTTTGCAGATTTCTTCAACAGTCCTTAGTCTGTAGATTAGTAACCAATAGGGAAATGAGTCCTTTTTGTAAATAGCACACACACTTGGTGTCTCTACTGCTCCACATAGTCTCCTTGTGTGAGCTGTCTCTTTCCGTGATTATCAACCTATATAGGTCTATCTCACTGCGCCTAATGTGCGCATAGTACTCACGGTACTTAGAGGTAGGTGCTGTCCGGTTTTACATTTAGTAAGTTTTAACTTTTTTCCCACGAAGAGTTCACAATCTTCCTCCGGTCACCCACGTCTCCTGGGGACGCTCCGTGACACGTGACGACGCGGTGACGTCACTCCCTCTCGCGAGAGTTCGTCCGGTGGGCTGTGGGAGCGGGGCCTCAATCCTCTGCGCTGCTAGTCTTCCCGCAGGCAAATAATGGGACAAACGGCCACCGGCACCTCTTGGCTGCTGTCTGCTGCTACTACTACTGAATACACTGTGTTCACTGTCTGTAAACCACGCCCTACGCGTTTCTCCGTTAGGCTTCGTCAGGGGCTGATTCTGCTCTCTGTCCCTCATCTAGGATTATATACCCTCCTCCATTGTGCAATTGGTTAATTAAAAAAATCAATTAATTAAAGAATTTTTTCATAATACATTGGCTCCATGGTTTTTAATATATACAATGCATAGCTAAACAATTGGTTGCTTTTTGGTACCATTTATACTACAACCATACTGTGTAGTCTTAGATGATTAAATGATGAATATTCTAGTTTAAGCAAGAGCGAATTTATATATGTAGTCACCCTCTAATTTAATACATAATTGGTATATAGGTCAACCTAAACAAAATAGACATATAATACATATTACATTGTATAATTATACTTCATATAAAGACACATTATATGGGTTCTAAACATTTAATATATTATCTATACTTCTAGCTAATAGTTGTTTAGACACCATTCCATAAAGGATTTGATGACTAATCAATGGTGTGTATAGATTTGTTATGAAGTAGGGGAATATACTAATCATACTATTTCTAACCTTTGTATTGCAGAAATTTATCACGGCTACATGTTACATAGCCGGTTAATAGTTTGGGGGTAGATTATATAATATTCTTTGAAATGTGGGGTATATGCCACTATTAACCCATTACAGATGTGGAGCCATAAACTCCACTAACTCTAGACCAAATATGGTAATGTGTAGTAGGATCTCATTCATATATATTTATATATATATATAACAACAATCCCTATACATATATACATATATACACACATATATATATATATATATATATATATATATATATATATATATATATATATATATATATATATATATATATATATATATATATATATATATATACAGTATATACACACACACATGATGAACCAATATACAAATAAATGTAGAAGGGTTATCAAAATCATACTGTACTACAAATAACACTTCTCCATACAGACACACTACATTACAATGAATTTCCTTTAATAATCCTAACTGATCTTACAATCTAAATCATCAAATGCCAATGAAAAACCTCACATTCCAATCAATACATTGCATTTACATTGTATAAATGATGCATAAAATCTATGCACCATATACATTCTGCAAATGAATGTGAACAATATCATTGCAAGCGAAATACAAACACAGTACCTCCAAACAAGTAAACTATTTTAAGCAATCAAGTAAACAAAAATCAATTAGCAATCATTATTTACATCCCTAAACAATTGACAGTCCATCCCGAACAATGAAGCAATTAACTAATTCACACCTGGAGCAGAACAATTTAGCATGTGAAAAAATATAAGTACCAACCAGAATACAAACTTTAAAACCAAGGCTAACCTTGAACACAAGCACACATTATCAACAATTACATCTATCTAATTTTAAAATACTTTAAACACACAATAAAGCATAGCAGCATAGACAAATTATTTTAAAACACATGAAGGAAAGCTTTTATAACAACATAATTTCTTACCCTGTATGTATATATCTCTCTAGACATATATACATACATACATACAGTTGCAAGAAATGATATACCACAAAAAAAAAATACACATGTTAAAAAAGCTTTTAAAAAAATTAACAAGTTAAATAAAATACATTTCTTTAGTTCACTTACCATTACTTGGCCCCACCGACTCCCGTTGCACACCTTACTCACGAACCAATCCACCAGGCACAGGAACCCATAAAATAATAAACCATACAAAAAAATAAACATTAAACTAAAAATCCAAATCAATCCACGGGTCTTCTAATTGTTATCCGTCTTCATCTTCATCTGTATTCTTCTTTCTTCTATCTTCTTCCGGGCGAGGCGGGGTCTTCTCTCCATCTTCGGCCACGCCCTGGTCTTCTTTCTTCTCCGGAGGTCCTTCCTCCTCGGCGTCTGGCTTCAAAATGAGACGACATAGGCTTTTAAAGGCCTATGGCGTCACATTTTCGTCATATGGTTCCCACGGCCCTGATTGGGCAGTGAAAACCATGTGTTTTGGCCGATAAAAATCAAAATGATGACGTCACTTAAAGGCAATGAAAGCACAGCCAATCAGAATGGCTTTGCTTCAATTGCCTTTAAGATGACGTCATTAAAAGAAACATGGCCGGCCTCACATGGTATGGTAGCCAATCAGAGCGTGGGAACTCCATCCCTACTCTGATTGGCTCTAGTATACCATGTGATAGAGGTTGGGGGGGAGCTTGGAACACGGCTTGGACAACTCCCTGACTTCGGCGAGGCATCCTTCACTCTATCTCTACAACCGGTACCGGCAAGTATTGTCTACCTTACTACACCTGGCCTGGCAATGCTTCATACCACACTCCGGACACGCTCCCTTTGCTACGGGTGCGTGTATTACCACTTCCCCCTTCAGCTCAGGGGATGGGTCTGGTCTGCGGGCAGCACCGGCGTAACATTATGTCGAGCCCACAAGACGCAGACCAGACCGAACTTCAACAGTTTCTCTCCAATCTGCTTCAGCAAAACCAGGCCATGGCGGATCAAATTGTGACACTTACACACCAGGTCGCAGTACTCTCAGACAGGGTACCGACCGCGACCCCGCCAGATGTAAGCCCCCACTCCGCAAGCGCAGTAAGCAGCTCAAATGTAAGGATTCCTCCCCCCAGGCCTTATGCAGGTGAACCGCAAGATTGTAGGGGTTTCCTAAACCAGTGTGAGGTGCAGTTTGAAATGGCCCCCCATCTCTACAATACTGATCGCAAGAAGGTAGCCTACATTTATAACCTCCTCACTGGCAGCGCCCTGGCTTGGGCTTCCCCAGTTTGGGAGCGACGTTCTGACCTTACCCAAGATTACCCGGCATTTAAAGCCGAGTTTCAACAAGTATTCGATTCTCCCGCTCGTCGGGAGATGGCATCTGTTTCTCTCCTCCAGATCACTCAGGGACGGCGAATGGTGACGCAGTATGCTGTGGAATTCCGGACTCTAGTAGCCGAGACTAACTGGGGACAAGAGGCTCTCGTCTCCGTGTTCTGGCAAGGCCTGGCAGATCCCATCAAGGATGAACTCTCTCGCCAATCCAGGCCGGATCAATTGGAGGTCCTCATTGATTTGGCTGTCCGAGTGGATCAACGTATCCAGGTACGCCGCTCAGAGCGTCAGCGCACTCGCGTCCATAACTTTCAAGTTCCGTTCTCCAGTACTCCAAGCAACACTCCTGCACTGGAGTTGCCAGAGCCAATGCATTTGGGGTACAACGCATCCGCACACCGATACGGCAGTTCCGCCACGCCGGGTTATTGTGTTTCTACTGCGGATCCATGGAACATCTGGTTCGGGAGTGTCCACTGCGTCTGGGAAACGGGAACACCCAGTGAGTACAGAGGGGCTCTCTCTGGGTGTAATGTCTCCACGTCCCCTTTCTAAAGGTGAACTCCCTAAGAAACTTACATTTCCAGTCTCCCTTTCAGGCGATAAGTTCAAGACTTCTACCGCCGCTTTCATTGACTCAGGAGCTGGAGGAAACTTCGTGGATCTTGAATTCGCCAGGTTAAACCGCATACCACTCGTGAGAAAGAAGGTTCCCATCGCACTCGTCGGTATCGATGGACGTCCTCTTACCCCGGCCCACATCTCTTTAGAGACAGCTCCCTTGCTTCTGTCCTCACATCTGCACAAGGAGATCTTAGTTCTCGATGCCATTCACGCTCCTGGGATACATATCACCCTTGGTCTTCCTTGGCTACAGCTTAACAATCCTCTCATTGACTGTACTTCCTCTGCTCCCATTTCCTGGAGGCCGAGGTCAGGCGAGACTCATCAACTGCTGGCCAATACCTCTGTTCCCGCAGTTATTCTACCTTCCGTTTATCATCAATTCCGGGACGTTTTCAATAAGGTACAGTCAGACCTCTTGCCGCCACACAGGACTTACGATTGTCCGATCGATCTAGTTCCAGGTTACTCCCTACCCAAGTCCAAGACCTACCCCTTGTCGTTACCAGAATCTCACGCTATGGATGAATATATCCAGGAGAATCTCAAGAAAGGCTTTATTCGTCACTCCAATTCCCCAGCAGGGGCTGGGTTTTTCTTCGTCAAGAAAAAGGACGGGTCATTGAGGCCTTGCATCGACTACAGGAGTTTAAACCACATCACTATTAAAAATCGTTACCCCCTTCCCCTTATTACCGAACTGTTCGATAAATTACAGGGGGCCAAGATTTTTTCCAAGTTGGATCTACGTGGTGCCTATAACCTGGTGCGCATCAGGAAGGGGGATGAATGGAAGACGGCCTTCAACACGCGTTGTGGACACTACGAATATCTGGTAATGCCTTTCGGGTTATGTAATGCTCCCGCTGTCTTCCAGGATTTCATGAACGACGTCTTTCGTAAGGTACTCAATATTTTTGTTATTGTATACTTGGATGATATCCTGATTTTTTACAAAGATCTCCAGGACCATATACGCCACACCTCCTACGTCCTTTCCCGTCTCCGTGAACACCATTTGTACGCCAAACTGGAGAAGTGCACCTTTCATCAGACCTCTACTCCGTTCCTGGGGTATATCATTTCCGATGAGGGGTTTATGATGGACTCCGGTAAACTTCAAGCAGTCACTGAATGGCCAAGACCCAACTCTCTCAAGGCCTTACAATGTTTTTTAGGGTTCGCTAATTACTATCGTAAGTTTATGCAGAGTTTTTCCACCATTGTGTCACCCCTCACTGCGCTCACCAAAAAAGGAGCTGATCCTTCTGCTTGGTCACCCGAGGCCATCTCCGCCTTTGAGACACTCAAGGAAGCCTTTATATCCGCACCTATTCTCCGTCATCCCAACATCGAACTTCCCTTCGTCCTGGAGGTCGACGCTTCTGATTGCGGCGCTGGTGTCGTTCTTTCCCAGAGACCCACGCCCCAAGATAAGTTACATCCCTGTGCATATTTTTCCAAGAAATTCTCATCTGCCGAGAGGAACTATGACGTGGGTAACAGGGAACTTCTGGCCGTTAAGATGGCTCTTCAAGAGTGGAGACACCTGCTGGAGGGGTCAAAAGAGCCGTTTACTTGATTGCTTAAAATAGTTGACTTGTTTGGAGGTACAGTGTTTGTATTTGGCTTGCAATGATATTGTTCACATTCATTTGCAGAATGTATATGGTGCATAGATTTTATGCATCATTTATACAATGTAAATGCAATGTACTGATTCGAATGTGAGGTTTTTCATTGGCATTTGATGATTTAGATTGTAAGATCAGTTAGGATTATTAAAGGAAATTCATTGTAAAGTAGTGTGTCTGTATGGAGAAGTGTTATTTGTAGTACAGTATGGTTTTGATAACCCTTCTACATTTATTTGTATATTGGTTCACCTTGTGTGTGTATATACTGTATCTCTCTCTCTCTCTCTCTCTCTCTCTCTCTCTCTCTCTCTCTCTCTCTCTCTGTGTATATATATATATATATATATATATATATATATATATATATATATATATATATATATATATATATACTGTATATATAGTTGCATGATGAAGCCACTGTACAAATTCATGGGTGAAGGGTGGGTATCGGGCCAGTGTGGCTTAACCCCTTAATTACCTTTGCGGTTATTATCCGATAAGGTGTTTAAGGGGTTAATTGATATCTGAATGTAATTGCAATGTATTGGCTTTGTTTTGGCAATGTATTTTGTGGACAAGACAAGAATGTTGCTGGCGACAGAGACTTCTTCTTGATGAGGTCAGTAGCACTTTATTATTTATTTGAATATGCTAGTTAATGTTTTTAATAATGGGCAATTAATCTATTATCCATATCTGGATAATAGTTATTTTGCACATTATTGTACTGTAGGTGTTGGGGGGGGGGGGTGTATGTATTGAATGTATAGGCCAGGTTTATATTTTTTACATTCAGGATTTGTTCCGTGGTCACGCGTGAGACCTCTGGAGACAACCTGTGGTTTTCTCGGGTATCTCACGGGTATCAGGCTGGTGGTTCCACGGGTGACACATGCGGGGATGAAGTGGTGGCCTCACATCTGTGGGAGCACCGCGGACCCGTAGTCTGCGGAGATGAAGCTGTGTGGTCCCACTTCTGTGGGGGCACCGCCGACCCGTAGGTGCGGGGATGAAGATGTGTGGTCCCACTTCTGTGGGGGCACCGCAGACCCATAGTGAGCACCCGTGAGTTCCCCAGACCCCCGTGGGAACCACCCGAGGCCCCGCAGACACCTGTGGGTCTGACCCGGGGCTCCCAGACATCCTTGGGCCTACCGTGGGGACCCAATTGTGGCCCACGGTGACCCAAGGAGACCACCTGGGGGCCATGGTGCTGGCGGGACCCACCAGCCGGCCTCCAGAACCTGTTTGAAAAGGGCTGCTGGTACACTGTAGGTCTGTCAGGTGCCCCGCCAGCCCACCGGGGACTCACGTGGGGCTGCGTTATGAACCCTGTTTGTAAAAGGATAAATCTTGTATTTATGGGGGGCACAGGGGGTGGGTAATGTATTTAATAAATATAATGATGTTTATTGTCGGTCACTGTATTTTTTTTATTGTGGGTACTGGGGGTGGGGGGGGTTCCCAAATGGTATGTGGGTAGGCCTCCCTTGTGGGTAGTGGGTGAGAGGGGTTAGGCCTCACGGGGTGAGGGGTTAGTGTGGGAGGGTATGTAGGCGTCCCGAGTGGTGGGTGAGGGTGGGTTAACCCCTTAATGACTGTAGCGGTTAATAACCGCTATGGTGATTAAGGGGTTAGGGGACATTACTTTGGATGTTTTAATTTTTGTGTCTGTTTTGCAGAAGCGGAGGGGCCATGGCCAGGATGGGGGGGGGTAACGGTATGTGGGTAGTGGGTGAGGGTGGTTAGACCTCACAGTATGCACATCGGGTCCCCCCCCTCTCCCCACATTAACATAAACTGCACTCACAGCAACACAGGCATGGAGATTTAACAGAAACATTAGGGGAGGGGGCTTTACACAGATCACAGTCAAGGAGGTGGGGTTATAACCCACTCCCCCTCCCCACATTTACATAAACTGCATTCACAGCAACACAGGCAGGGAGATTTAACAGACACATTAGGGGTGGGGGGACTTTATACAGATTACACTCAAGGCAGGGAGATTTAACAGATACATTAGGGGGAGGGGGCCTTACACAGATTACACTCAAGGCAGGGAGATACAGGGGATGTACTGTACTGTATGTTGTTTATTGCAATGCTTCAATGTGTGTACAGTATAATGTTTTTTACAATTAGATAGATGTAATCCTTGGTATTGTAAGGGTTAGCCTTGGTTTTAAATTTTGTTTTCTGGTTGGTACTTATATATTGATTTTTGTTTACTTGATTGGTTAAAATAGTTTACGTGTTTGGAGGTACAGTATTTGTATTTAGCTTGCAATGATATTGTTCACATTCATTTGCAGAATGTATATGGTGCATAGATTTTATGCATCATAAATACAATGTAAATGCAATTATTGATTGGAATGTGAGGTTTTTCGTTGGCATTTGATGATTTTAGAATGTAAGATCAGTTAGGATTATTAAAGGAAATTCATTTTAATGTAGTGTGTCTGTATGGAGAAGTGTTATTTGTAGTACAGTATGATTTTGATAACCCTTCTACATTTATTTGTATATTGGTTCATCATGTGTGTATATACTGTATATATATATATATATATATATATATATATATATATATATATATATATATATATATACGCAGAGCGCGGCGCAGAGCAAAACGCAGAGCAAAACGCAGAGCAAAACGCAGAGCGGGGCGCAGAGCAAAACGCAGAGCGGGGCGCAGAGCAGGGCGCAGAGCAAAACGCAGAGCGGGGCGCAGAGCAAAACGCAGAGCAAAACGCAGAGCAAAACGCAGAGCAAAACGCAGAGCAAAACGCAGAGCGGGGCGCAGAGCAAAACGCAGAGCGGGGCGCAGAGCAAAACGCAGAGCGGGGCGCAGAGCAAAACGCAGAGCGCGGCGCAGAGCAAAACACAGAGCAAAACGCAGAGCAAAACGCAGAGCGGGGCGCAGAGCAAAATGCAGAGCGGGGCGCAGAGCAAAATGCAGAGCGGGGCGCAGAGCAAAACGCAGAGCGGGGCGCAGAGCAAAACGCAGAGCGGGGCGCAGAGCAAAACGCAGAGCGCGGCGCAGAGCAAAACGCAGAGGAAAACGCAGAGCGGGGCGCTGAGCAAAACGCAGAGCGCGGCGCAGAGCAAAACGCAGAGCAAAACGCAGAGGAAAACGCAGAGCGGGGTGCAGAGCAAAACGCAGAGCGGGGCGCCGAGCAAAACGCAGAGCGGGGCGCAGAGCAAAACGCAGAGCGGGGCGCAGAGCAAAACGCAGAGCGGGGCGTAGAGCAAAACGCAGAGCGGGGCGCAGAGCAAAACGCAGAGCGGGGCGCAGAGCAAAACGCAGAGCGGGGCGCAGAGCAAAACGCAGAACGCGGCGCAGAGAAAAACGCAGAGCAAAATGCAGAGCGGGGCGCAGAGCAAAACACAGAGCGGGGCGCAGAGCAAAACGCAGAGCGGGGCGCAGAGCAAAACGCAGAGCGGGGCGCAGAGCAAAACGCAGAGCGGGGCGCAGAGCAAAACGCAGAGCAAAACGCAGAGGAAAACGCAGAGCGGGGCGCAGAGCAAAACGCAGAGCAGGGCGCAGAGCAAAACGCAGAGCGGGGTGCAGAGCAAAACGCAGAGCGGGGCGCAGAGCAAAACGCAGAGCGGGGCGCAGAGCAAAACGCAGAGCAAAACGCAGAGCGGGGCGCAGAGAAAAACGCAGAGCGGGGCGCAGAGCAAAACGCAGAGCAAGGCGCAGAGCAAAACGCAGAGCAAGGCGCAGAGCAAAACGCAGAGCAAGGCGCAGAGCAAAATGCAGAGCGGGGCGCAGAGCAAAACGCAGAGCGGGGTGCAGAGCGGGACACAGAGCAAAACGCAGAGCAAACGCAGAGCAAAACGCAGAGCAAAATGCAGATCGGGGCGCAGAGCAAAACGCAGAGCGGGACGCAGAGCAAAATGCAGAGCAAAACACAGAGCAAAACGCAGAGCAAAACGCAGAGCGAGGCGCAGAGCAAAACGCAGAGCGGGGCGCAGAGCAAAACGCAGAGCGGGGCGCAGAGCAAAACGCAGAGCGAGGCACAAAGCAAAACGCAGAGCAAAACGCAGAACGGGGCGCAGAGCAAAACACAGAGCAGGGCGCAGAGCAAAATGCAGAGCGGGGCGCAGAGTAAAACGCAGAGCGGGACGCAGAGCAAAATGCAGAGCGAGGCGCAGAGCGGGGCGCAGAGCAAAACGCAGAGCGGGGCGCAGAGCAAAACGCAGAGCGAGGCACAAAGCAAAACGCAGAGCAAAACGCAGAGCGGGGCGCAGAGCAAAACACAGAGCAGGGCGCAGAGCAAAACGCAGAGCGGGGCGCAGAGTAAAACGCAGAGCGGGACGCAGAGCAAAACGCAGAGCGGGGCGCAGAGTAAAACGCAGAGCGGGACGCAGAGCAAAACGCAGAGCGAGGCGCAGAGCGGGGCGCAGAGCAAAACGCAGAGCGGGGCGCAGAGCAAAACGCAGAGCGGGGCGCAGAGCAAAACGCAGAGCGGGGCGCAGAGTAAAACGCAGAGCGGGACGCAGAGCAAAACACAGAGCGAGGCGCAGAGCGGGGCGCAGAGCAAAACGCAGAGCGGGGCGCAGAGCAAAACGCAGAGCGAGGCACAAAGCAAAACACAGAGCAAAATGCAGAGCGGGGCGCAGAGCAAAACACAGAGCAGGGCGCAGAGCAAAACGCAGAGCGGGGCGCAGAGTAAAACACAGAGCGGGGCGCAGAGCAAAACGCAGAGCGAGGCGCAGAGCGGGGCGCAGAGCAAAACGCAGAGCGGGGCGCAGAGCAAAACGCAGAGCGGGGCGCAGAGCAAACGCAGAGCAAAACGCAAAGTGGGGCGCAGAGCAAAACGCAGAGCGGTATTAACTGCTACGGCCGTGAAGGGGTTGCACCCGCAACCCCCCCGCAAGTCCTAAACTCACACCAAGGGCCAAATACCCCCTTCACCCACCCCCGCTACCCACAATAAAGCGGGCACGGTGGGTTAACCCCTTCATTGCCTTAGCGGCTATCAGCTATGGTAATGAAGCAGCATTTCTGTATTTTTAATAATATTGTGCAGGAGCAGGGGGTCCCCTGAGCTTTGATTTGTGGCTCAGGGAACCCCCTGCTCACTGTACAGTATTATTAAAAATACAATCATGCTGCTTCTTTACCATAGCACGTAGCCGCAAAGGTAAGGAATGAGTGTTTATTTATATATGTGTTTTATTCATACTGTAGATGTGCAGAGGGTCTCCGGAGCTGAACCGCTGTGGTTTTAGGTCCGGGGACCCCCTGCTTCCCGAGATACAGGCCCCTTTATGGGGTGCTGGTATCCCTCTGCTTTGTTTACATGCCGCGGTCACGTGATCGGGACATTTAAATGCAGAGGGATACCGGCACCTCATAAAGGGGGCTGTATCTCGGGAAGCAGGGAGTCCCCGGACCTGAAACCAATGCGGTTCAGCTCCGGAGACCCAGTGCACATCTACACTATGAATAAAAATGTATTTTACATAATTTTTAATGTGCCGATGTTTGCGCAGAGAGAGCAGCGGATCTCTCTCTGCTGCAAACACATCTCGCCAGGGGACGGCCTATAGTATCATTGATGTGCATACAGTATACAGTACTGTATGTGTATGTTAGGAGTTATAGGGGTTGTTGTTATACAGTATATACTGTATATATACAGTATATACTGCATTACAATTCATGAATTTCTCGGCTTCAAAGACAACAGCTCGCAAACGCCCCCATGAGTTTTTACACGGCATTGCAGTATTGCAGCCAGCGGAAATAAAATGCTTAAATCACAGCCGTGAAAATAACGCAATACACCCCGGAAGAAAACGACACAAAACCGCACATCACCGGGATAATCTGAAATTCGCGGAGCTAGCCGAGTTAGAATAAAGTTGGTCGCCACTGTACAACTTCCATAATTGCCTCATAATAGTAGCAGGTGTCATTGAATGTGATGTTATTGTAAGCAAAATATAATATGCAGATATAAACTGATCTTATAGAAAAGGAACTATACTGAAATCTACGTTAAGTCCCTGTGGTGACAGGGTCTTTAATTCGTAGATCCAGTAAAGTTCTCGTTTGGCTAGCTGTCCTTTCCTATCTCCCCCTCTCCAATCGAGAGAGGGTGCCTCTATTGCAACACATTTGAGTCCTCTTGAATTTTGATTATGTTGATGTTTGAAATGCAATGAAACATTGTGTGTTAATAAACCTTTTTTTATAATATAGATGTGTTCGTATAAGTAGAAAAAACAGGATATTCAGCGCTCGTGGCAATTCCCTCACTTCTAATTTATCCACATATATTTATTTTTTCTCACAACCAATGGTCACTTCACTACCAGCTCACCTTAAAGACACCACTATGGTTTTACAATTGTTTGATGGTTTCGTTTGGCAAGATAATTATAGATTAGCCACATTAGATGTTCAATCACTATACACCAGTATCCCTCACAAAAAAGGGGTAGAAGCAATTAGACACTTTTTATTGACCCCACAAACACTCCCCATTACACAGGTTGAATTCATTTTATCTTCAATTGAGTTCATCCTTAGTCACAATTATTTTTTGTTTGATTCCCTTTATTTTTTGCAAATCTTGGGGACGGCGATGGGCACAACATTTGCCCCGTCATTCGCCAATTTGTATATGGGACAGTGGGAGTCTTTGGTGATCTTTAGATGTACTCCTCCACAGCTCAAGCTGTGGAGGAGATACATCGATGATATTATTATTGTGTTGGAAGGGACAGAGGATTCCTACCTTGAGTTTGTAGCACTTCTGAACAATAATGATTTTAATTTAAAATTTAGTGGTGAAAATAGCTCAGCAAGCATCCATTATCTCGATTTAGAGATTTACATTGAGGCCAATACTGTACATACTAAAACGTATTTTAAGGCTACAAATGTAAATTCATATTTAGACCCATTTAGTTGTCACGATAAGAGATGGGTCCAAAATATTCCCTTTAATCAATTTCTCAGGTTAAAGAGAAATGATTCTAAGGCTGTGGATTATGAAGAACAATCTTTCTTTTTAATGAAAAGATTCCTAGACAAAGAATACGATAGCGATTTAGTAAACTCTTCGCTCAAAAAACTAGAAAAGATTCCTAGGAAATCTTTGATGAAATATCATCATAAAAAGAGTGACAAGAGACAAAATCAAATCCCAGCATTCATTACTCAATTTAGTGATACACACTACAATGTTAGAAAAATCCTGCAAAAACATTGGGGGATATTAAAAGCTGATCCCATTTTGGGTCCCCAATTAAAGTCCAAGCCTGGGATAGTGTTCAAACGAGCACCTAACCTTAAACACATTTTGGCCCCGAGTCAAGTCTCCAGAGAAGCTACCGTATCTGGAGATATTAAAACTCGCTTGGGAATTAAAGGCATGTATAAATGCGTAAAGTGTAAAGCGTGTAACCATATCGGTCAAGGGAAAACAGTTACATCAGGAGTTACTAACAAAGTCTACAATATTAAAAGCTTTATTAATTGTCAGACGACGCATGTGGTCTATGCCTTACAGTGTAGCTGTAATTTACAGTACATTGGTAAGACTAAAAGACCGTTCAAAATGCGCATGTTAGAACACCTGAGAAATGTTAAAAACATACCAAAAACAATTGCAAAAGGTATGCCACTAACTCCGCTTTTAAAACACTTTAAAGAAGTGCATAACAATGAACCAGGCTGTATTACATTTAAGGGACTTGAAAGTGTATCACTAGGTAGTAGACAGGGAAATAGAGAGAATCATTTATTGAAACGTGAGCAATTTTGGATCTATGAAATGCAAACCAGACATCCATATGGTTTCAATGAATTAATTGAATTGACTCCTTTTTTAAGATAATGAATTTATATAACATCTATTTGTATTAACATTGTATTAACATTGTATGTATGTTTTTATATTTATTTGTTTTTATTTTGTTATTTGTTATTTTTCTTTCATTCATATACAGGTTTCAGCATGTTTTGTTAACACTGTTTATATAGTGTGTATATATACATGTAGTAAGAGGTCATACTCCTGTATATTCTCATAGGGGTGTGTGTAATGATTAATTTATACTATACACACATCCCCCACATGAGCTGCCAAACACCCTGTTGCCTAGTATCCTTAATTTAAGGGGTTTCAATGATTGCAGCAATTAGGCAAAGCAAGGGTGTTTCTCTGAGGGGGCTGTCCTAATCAATTAGCTGCCGCCCATAAATACGCGCGGATGACGCTGTGTGTGACCTCCTGACGAATCACGTGGTGCGAAACGCGTAGAGGTCACGACAGGTCATCCTGCGCGTGTTTGCTGGCAAGCTGTGACGGAGCCTGCATCAGACTGCAGCGGTTTATTCCATCTCCGCGGTGCCGAGATCCGGATCCTCTGCAGACACCGCGAGTCTGCTGTCTGTCTCAGTGTAGGTGTCCGTTTCCCCTTGCCAGTGTCTAACCCTATGGCGGTTTCATAACAAATCGGTTGATAGGTTGTTTCATGTTTATTTTTTTCATGGTATATTTTTTATGAATTTTATTGTTATTTGTATACTGTGCAGCTTAGGGTATAGTCACTACTAGTATTTGGTCATGGTGGTACTCAGCCATTCAGCTGCACAGCTGTTCTGAGGTGGGGTTGGATCCCCTCAGTTATTGTGTACTTTTTAATAAATTACCTTCCACTAATCCCTGGTGCGCATTTGTGCATTTTTTATACGATGTGTTCGTATAATCTTTTTTTAATCTGACGTGTGGTCATACCCACGTACTGCAGGCCGCAGGGACATTCTAGCAAATAGATAACATAACTACTATTACACCCAATCTGGGTCTTGATGTCATATTTGCGAGATGTGACATTTGAAAGAAACTCCTTAGTATTAATGCTATATTTGCATGCTATGCATTTATCGCATCTTACATACCCCTTTGTTTTAGGAATCAGGATTTTATTTGTATTGACAGAACAACTAGGAGATAGTTTTTGTTTAAAGTTGTTAGCTTTAGTAAAAATAATTCTAGGTTTATTGGGTAGAATGGGGGATAGTTCTTTATCTCTACATAATATGGGCCAGTATTTTTCAAAAACTTTTTTGATCGTTGGTGCCATTTGATTATATTTAGTTATAAAAGAAGGTGGTTGTGTTATAATGTATCAGTTGTTTTAGTTTTATATTTTAATAGGTCCTGTCTATCTAACTGTTCTACCTCTTTAATATTTTTGTCTAACAAATCTCTAGAATATCCCCTTTCTACAAATTTGGATTTGAGTTCTAACGCTTGTTGTATAAATCTATTTTTATTGCTGTTATTTCTTCTCAATCTTATAAATTGGCCTTTGGGGATGTTTTTTATCCAGGTTGCATTATGATGGCTAGTAGCCAACATATAAATGTTGGCTTGCACGTTTTTATAATATGTCTGAGTATGTATAGCTTGTTCAACGACCGAAATGTCTAAATCTAAAAAAATTAATTTTGATTGGATTAATTTGACAGGTGAAAATAAGGTTATTATTATTATTAATATAATAAATGAAATTATCTAAATCAATCAAACTCCCTTGCCAAATGAACAAAATATCGTCAAAGTAGCGCCGCCAGAGCACCAGGTTCGCACCGAGGGGACAGTTGTTCCAGGTGTTATCGTCCTCCCATATGCCCATAAATAAATTGGTGTAACTCGGTGCAAACCGTGTCCCATGGCTATGCCACACGTCTGTAAATAATACTTCTTATTGAAATTTAAAAAATTGTGTGTTAAAATAAATTCAATACCCAAAATAAGAAATGATCGTAGTTCTTCTTAAATAGTGCCATCACTCTCCAATACGCTATTAACAGCCTGACAACCTTGTTTATGTTCTATTATGGTAAATAATGATGTCACGTCCGCTGTGACAATGCACGCGGTCGCGGCATTAAATGCCGGAACATGCCGCATCAAACACTGCATCTGCCCTCGGTTTTAAAATTCGCGCTGAAACGGCCGCAGGAGGCTAAAGGTGGCCGCCACTGTATGTTTGCATGTTGCAGTGTACATGCAACTACACACGCGGGGTTTTCTTGATAAGGCTTATTTATTTAGCCTTAGATTATACAGCACACAAAACAAAAATAGCTTTTCTTCAGCAGAAAAAACAAAATAGCTTTGCTTCAGCATGGTAAACACAACAGTCCATAAAACATGTACTTTGCCAAACAGACCTTAAATCAAGCTGTTCTCTCTCCAGCGTTTCAGGGGATTTCCCTGCTTCAGACAGCATACAAAAAGACCGACCTTCTATCAGTAATCTCTTCAGCAGCTGACTCCTCTCTCCTGAACAGCTAGGCAGCATGTGTCTACAGCCTGGGTTTTTTAACACACTTGGATTAGGCAGCTGGGATCTAACTAATTGTTCTGAGGTTCCCAGCTGAAGTTAGCCTAGTCACTGCTGCACTGCAGACTAAACATATGTCTGCCAGGCATATAGCAGGTGGCTTTTATTTACCCTGTCACCCTGCATCATTAAAAAGACTTTAAATGTCTACAGGCATACCCCGGTTTAAAGACACTCACTTTAAGTACACTTACGAGTAAGGACATATCGCCCAATAGGCAAACGACAGCTCACGCATGCGCCTGTCAGCACGTTCTGAACAGCAATACTGGCTCCCTAACTGTTCTGAAGCTGTGCGCAAGCAGGGAGACTATAGAGCCTGTTATAAATGTGTTATTATCATCAGTTATACACGTATATGACGATTGCAGTATAGTACATGCATAGATAAGTGGGGGAAAAGGTATTGCTTCACTTTAATTACATTTTCGATTTACATACATGCTCTGGACCCATTGCGTACGTTAATGCGAGGTATGCCTGTATTTGACTTTTGTCACAGAGTTTTTCAGTGCCACAGGATACTGTTCTCTAACATTTTTCTCTGTTCTCTATTTGAATTCTATGCAGCAATTTCTACATATATTCTCGCTTTCCTGCTAGATCACCAACAACAATTTTGGAAGGAGGGGAGTGTGCCTGCCATTTTTGGATCAATTCATGTTAGGACTTTAGTTGATCAACTCCTTTTTTTCATTTTTTTTTCACTTTTAGCCCGTGTGACAGATGAAAGAGTGAGGGATGTTACTCTCACAGCTTTATGTAACACACAATCATAGCTGCTACCAGCAACAAACCATAAAATCCACTATAAGGCCCGGTTACGGCGACACGACGGTGTGACGTCATCCATCGCCAACGTAATAGCAATTTCAGCTTATATTGTAGGAAACAAGAGACAGCGACCGGGGGGAGTGATGGGGGCGTGGCCATGAGCGGTTCGCCCTCATTGGCTGAACCGCTCAGGTTCTGCTGGTGTCACGCGACGGTCTCCGAAAAAATTAATTTCCATTGACTTCCAGTGATTGTGGTCGCTGTGTTGCTGTGTCGCGCTGTTCCACTATAGGCGCATGCGACAGATTACATAGAATTGTTTTCAAGCTATGCGACATCACTGTCGCTGTAGCCGGGACTATAAGCGCGTACTTATATAGCACAAATCTCTATGAAAAAATAAAAATGCATGTGATACAGCTTCTTGGCAACAAAACATGTATTATTGGCCACAATTCAATAAGTTCCAAAGATTTCTTCCTTATGCTGGAGAAAAGATCAGCAACAAATCAAATAAATGGCACTAAAATCTTCTCCATCGTAAGAAAGACTTCTTCACAGCATGTTGAATAAGGGGCCTTTCTAAGAAAATAGCATTGTCTGTTATCAAGTTGTACATGCTAATAATCTTCATAGCAGCAGGTAAACTAAGCCTTGCCAAGACATTTCTTTTTACACTTAACTATTTTAGGGATAACGATACTAAATCAATTTACTGCAAAAATTACAGTTTCACCAGTACATTTCTCCTTACCGCATTATTAGATATAATCTGTTCAGATTTACTGATGTATATTCATATGCCAAATTAACTGGAAAACTAAGGGTTTAGGGGGCATAAGTGGTGTTTATTATGCTAGAAATGATTTTGCACAATTATGTAATAATTTTAAAGTATGTAGGTATTAGTTTTACTATTCCATATGTTTTTTAATTCCTTTTCTAGTTGTATGTGACATATAAATGAGGTCAGGTCCCACCCCCCCCCCCCCCCCTTACCTCCGCTGCGGCTGGGGAGAGTGCGGCTAGGCAGGGAGGTGCAGGGAGAGTTGCGGGCAGTCAGGATGGTGAGCGGGTCACCGAAGTCCGCGGCACCTCCCTTCGCAGGGCGTCGCCATTCTGTATTTATGTGCATGTGCATAGATGAATTGTGCAAGTGAATAGATAGAAGCAAGTTGCGGTGGCCATATTGGTACTCCTCGCGCATGCGCAATGTCCCCAGTATAGCGGCGGCCATTACATGAATAGCTCTGCAGGGGAACTACATCTCCCAGCAACCTACATACAGTTAGGTCCGGAAATAATTGGACACTAACACAATTTTCATAATTTTGGCTCTGAACGCCACCACAATGGATTTGAAATGAAACAACCGGGATGCAATAGAAGTGCAGACTTTCATCTTTAATTCAAGGGGTTGAACAAAAATATCGTATGAAACGTTTAGGAATTGCAACCATTTTCATACACTGTCCCCTTATTTCAGGGGCTCAAGTGTAATTGGACAAATTAACACAATCATAAATAAAATGTTCATTTTTAATACTTTGTCGAGAATCTTTTGCAGGCAATGACTGCTTGAAGTCTGGAACGCATGGACATCACAAAACATTGGGTTTCCTCCTTTGTGATGCTTTGCCAGGCCTTTACTGCCACTGTCTTCAGTTGTTGTTTGTTCGTGGGTCTTTCTGCCTTAAGTTTTGTCTTCATGCATGCTCGATCTGTTTGAGATCAGGTGATTGACTCGGCCATTGCAGAATATTCCACTTCTTTGCCTTAAAAAACTCCTGGGTTTCTTTCGCAGTATGTTTTGGGTCATTGTGCATCTGTAAAGTGAAGCGCCGTCCAATCAACTTCGCTAAATTTGGCTGAATCTGAGCAGACATTATATATCCCTATACACTTCAGAATTCATCCGGCTGCTTCTGTCGTCTGTCACATCATCAATAAACACTAGTGACCCAGTGCCATTGTAAGCCATGCATGCCCATGTCATCACACTGCCTCCACCGTGTTTTACAGATGATGTGGTATGCTTTGGATCATGAGCCGTTCCAAGCCTACTCCATACTTTTTTCTGGCACAGGTTGATCTTAGTTTCATCTGTCCAAAGAATGCTGTACCAGAACTGGGCTGGCTATACGTCTAATCTGGCCTTTCTATTCTTGAGGCTTATGAATGGTTTGCACCTTGTGGTGAACCCTCTGTATTTGCTCTCATGAAATCTTCTCTTTATGGTAGATTTTGATAATAATATGCCTACCTCCTGGAGAGTGTTCTTCACTTGGCTGCATGTTGTGAAGGGGTTTTTCTTTACCATGGAAAGGATCCTACGATCATCCACCACTGTTGTCTTCCATGGACGTCCAGGCCTTTTTGTGTTGCAGAGCTCACCAGTGCGTTCTTTTTTTCTCAGAATGTACCAAACTGTTGATTTGGCCACCTAATGTTCCTGCTATCTCTCTGATGGATTTTCTTTTTTTTTCAGCCTAAGGATGCCATGTTTCACTTGCATTGAGAGCTCCTTTGACCGCATGTTGTGGGTTCACAGCAACAGCTTCCAAATGCGAATGCCACACCTGGAATCAACTCCGGACCTTTTACCTGCTTAATTGATGATGAAATAACGAAGGAATATCCCACACCTGTCCATGAAACAGCTTTTGAGTCAATTGTCCAATTACTTTTGGTGCCTTGAAAAAGAGGGGGCTACATATTAAAGAGATGTAATTCCTAAACCCTTCCTCCAGTTTGGATGTGAACACCCTCAAATTAAAGCTGATAGACTGCACTTTAAGCCCATATTCATTATTTAACTGTAACTTGAATTTGTTTAGGTTCACAGCCGAAATAACAAAACTTGTATCAGTGTCCAATTTTTTCCGGACCTAACTGTATATATATTTTTGGAGATGCTTTTCAACAGAAGAAAGGAGGAGGGTCTACCTTGTGCACCCCTATGGGCAGTAAAATGATGAGGCCAGCCAGGTGGTGGTGGGAGAACCAACCACAGAGAATCTCCATGGTTGGTCACTGGGTGGAGGAAGAAAGGGGTCTATAATGTACCTGCAAAGGATGACGAGGTAGAGGCAAAGGTCAGTTTGGCAAGGTCTGCAGGGGGCAGCAAGGATCATCAGCCGGTTCTTCGGAGCAGTGGAAGCGGGGCTGAGGCATTCAGTAGTTGAGACATTCCTGGGGGGAGCAAGGGAGTGATCAAGGCTTTAGTAGGGGGTTAGGTAATGAGGTGAGTGTACAGGAAGATTGGCGCAAAGCAACTTTCGGGATGTGATGGGTTCTCCGCGTCACAGGAGGGAACGACAGGAGGAAGAATTGGGGAATTGCAGGGGCTTGCGGGCATGGGGTCCAAGCAGATTATGTATTTATGGTAGGTTTGCAAGGTGAGTGGGGAGAAATCATGCCATTGGTTTAGGGTGTGGTTGCTGGCAGATCAGTTCATCGCCTGGCAAACACTTAGTTCTGTCCTCGTGGATGCAGTACTACATTGCAACGCAGGACTCTACTTTCCTGGTTAGCCCTATTTAAAGTCCAGGAAGTGCCTCCAGTTCCTGGTATTGCAACTCAGTTCCTGTTTTGCCCATGCTCCTGTACTTGTAGCCTGCCCAGCTAAGTATATTGCTAAATTGTGTATGAGCTCAGATCTGTTCAGGACTTTGACTGCTATTTTGATTACCTGTTTATGACCTCGGAAATGCTGGGACTTTGCACTTGCCTTAACCCCTTAGTTATAGTGCTGTCTGCCTGTTAATGACTTCAGATTCCTGGTCTCTGCTATGATTCAACCCTGTTTTTATCATCTTCCTTCCTGAGCCTCTCTCATTCCCCAGCATTCTCAGAGTTCTGAGGTGATGGGGGGACGTGGGAGGGCCTAGTGAGGCAGTGGTTAGGGGATGGTGATTTTGGCATTGGTAGATACACAGGTACAAGGGTGGACCCGAAGTCATTTGACAGGAATTTATAATCCTGCATAACATTATGAGAGAGTCACTGGAGTTTTTTTCCTGCATTTTTTAAATATGTAGATATGATGTGGGATGCTTTTAAGATGTACTATGAATCGTGATGGTGATACGATAGTAATCTCTGCCAGATAATAGTGCATAAGCCTTTATTGGATGGATGTAAAAGATATGGATATGTGGCTGTCTCTGTTGACGTCACAAAAGCCATTGACCTTTCAGTCCGTGGTTGGCAGCTGCCTGCACTCAAGCCAGTCGGACAGTTTCAGGAAGGGCATTTGCTAGCAATATAATGAGGTAAGTATAAGTGTGGCCTCGGTTGTCACTTCAGTCATGAGTGCAATGCCTGTGGTGGGATTAACCCATCAAGCAATTGTTTTAAAATAGGGCAGTTTAGCTGCGCGAAGCATGCAACAAGAGAGGTTGCTGCAAAGGGCAAGGATGCCAGTGAGCTTTGCAGGGATGGCCCCATGTCTAAATCGCTACCCCAATATTGGGGAAGTAGGGTTTCTGAAGGCTGGGTTTACAGAGGGGTTTTGAATTTCTTTTATGGAGATTGAAGTACAACCTTGCAAGAGGACTCTGGTATCACTAAGTGAGCATGTAGGCATCTGTGGAAGAGTGTAAAGGAGAATAAGGAGTGAAAGGGTTAAGCTCGCTCATTACTCCAGACCCAGGAAACCACACCTTAGCTTCCAGGTCTGCCTAGAGTGTAGGGATTGTTCCCAATCAATTCCTGATTGGGACTGGAGGTTAAAAGGGCAGCAGCAGACTTCTTGAAATCAGTCTTTTACAACCTGTGAAGAAAGTTTCCTAGAGGGTTTGTCTAGGGAAGAGCTCAGACTCATCCTGCACCAAACTGAACTATGCATTGTTTGTATGGCAGATCTGTGTTCTCTTTGTTTTGACACTGTTGACAGAATTGGACAGCAACATGGATTTTCCACTCAGGGAAATAATGGATTTTATTTGGAAGAAATTACTGTGAACTTCTTACTGAACCTAACTAGGAGGCCTCTCACAGTGTCGCAAAAGCTAAGTTGACAAAGGAAGAGGGGTTGGGCAGGATCGTGCGTTCCTTCAGGGCTCGGTCACTAGACAGATTTAGGGTGTCCCCATTGGGAGTAGTTCCCAAGAAAGCGCCTGCGGCCATTTGTCTTATTCACCATCTTTCCTTTCCAGGTGGCTTGTTGGTTAATGACAGGATCTGTAGGGATATGTGCAGTGTCCAGTAAGTGTCCTTTGACAGGGCATGGGAGATAAGATCTTGCGGGTTTAGGATGGAGTTAGGGAAGGCTGATATTGAGTCAGCATTTTGTCTTTGAACGGTGCATCCTGGGTGTTTCCACCTCTTGGGATGTTGTCGGAGGTGGAGGTTTTGTGAATCTTTCCTTGCTTGTGGCGGGTTTGTGTGCAGTTTAGTGTGGGGACCTTGCCGGTTTGTGATGTTTGTTTATAGTGTCATCAGGCTTGTAGCAGCGATGGCAATTTGGGGTTCGAGCCACGGGTATCCTGGCCAGTCCCAGAATAGTGGTAGGATATTTATTTACTGTTATAGTTGTTGTTATACTTATTAATAAAAGCTGTGTCAAGTTGTATCCCAACAATCATTATGTTCATATATTTATTGAAGTTGGGACTTGCAGAATCGAGGCTGGGTAACTCATGTCTAGATTCACGGTGCAGCTATATGCAGGAATGTGAACCAAGGTCATTTGTATGCTAAGGATTTTTATGATGATATTTTAATAAGAATGAACACTGAAATTACCATTTTAATGGATCTTAAAAGGCAGAGAACTGAGGCATTTATAACAGAAAAATATTTTTAGATCAAATAATTGCACCGTTCAGCATTTTAAAAAAGACATCAAACTGGCCATGCACCCTCAACAATTACTCTGACTAAAGCACTGAAGTGGTGGATGGGTTGTCTGTAATGAAAATAAAAAGTCGTGCAGCCTTTACATAAACGTTACTGAGAAGATTTAAGTGGTTAAACTGGAGGCTTTGAAGCAGCTTTTGCTTGAGGGGAAGGTGGTGTGGTGGCGTGTAAAGACTTGCTCATACATTTTCTTTTACCATGAATTATTAATCAGAACATATTTGTTTCAGAAACCCTGGTATCCAGTGTCTTCAGAGCAAACAATTCCAGTTAATTCTTCAATATTCCAGTGAATTTCGGTCATTCTATAAATATATCCATTACCCAATGTCTACCATCTAAGCATCAAAATGTGCAACAATATGTAAATTGTGCAAATAGCAAACCTACAAAACATTATTATATGTCCCGTGTTCAAAGCCTCTGAGGAAAAGTAAAACATGAATCAGAATGCAATTAAACACTGATTTAAAAAAATATATTTTCTGACAATATTTTAAAAGATTTACAGTGGTTATGCTCAGGGCAGAAAGTTTTCTAAAATGCATTCATTTTTCTTTAAATAGAAAGTGAAACAGTGTGGAAGGAAAAAAGTAGTGGTACTGTGGACCTGTAAATATAAAAGTAGTGGTACTCCATACACCTCACCCTCCTATACCAATAGACTTTAACCACACCTCACTTCTGTCAAACTATAACTATTGCTGGATGTACAGTACAGTATGGTAAAAGAGCTGAACAACTCTTCTTTCAATGTTGTATTTGAAAGGAGCACTCCCATACATCCAAGTAGTCAGCTGCCACAGGTGCTCAGACTGACACTGGTAGCAGCATGCAATTGGGAACAATATTAATAGCCAGCACACCAGAGGACTTGAGAAACTAGAAAAATGTATTAAGTTATCAAATCAACGTTTTGGTCCCTGTCTAGGACATTTGCCGAGATACAAAAATCACAGTGCATGTTGCTTATAGACACTACCCTTATTTGTTTATGTGAAGCAGGAGGGGTTTGGCTCCAAAACTCTGTATATGGTTGCCTAGCAACCAAAGCCAAACAGAAGTGTAAACAAAAAGTGGAGTTGTAACAGGGTGACTATATAAATGTGCATAGTGTAAAACATAGTAAAGTGTCATATATAAATAAACAGTGATGACAGTAATCTATATCTATATAATTGAAAATCTTGGTTGTGAGTGTCTGTAGACCATTTGATTGGTCCATCGGTCTGCCCGCCCTCCCACAGCTCTCATTGGGCAGTGTGTGTCTCCCCCCACCCCCACGGCTCTCATTGGCCGGAGCGCTTTAACCCAGAGGTCCCCGGGCACACTGCTGCTGCCTGAGCGTGACGAAATGCTCCCTGGTGCTGCCGGCTGTTGCTGCTGCTGGGGGGGAGGCTTAACTAAGACGTGTGAGTATTTGCCCCACCCAGTTCCGGTTTTGACCCACCCAGCTCCATTTTTGAACCCCCCCCCAGCTCCGTTTTTGACCCCCCCAGCTCCGTTTTTGACCCCACCCAGCTAAGTTTTTGCTCCCCCCCCCCCGTTTTTGCCCCTTCAGCTCCATTTTTGCCTCCCCCCAGCTCTGTTTTTGCCTGCCACCCCAGCTCTGTTTTTGCCCCCCACCCCAGTTCTGTTTTTGCCCCCAAAGCTCCGTTGTTGCCTCCCCCCGACACACACAGTGACATACACACACAGAGACTGACACACAGTGACAGACACACTGACAGACACAGTGACACACACTGACACACACACACAGTGACAGACACACTGACACACACAGTGACAGACACACTGACACACACAGTGACAGACACACTGACACACATAGTGACACCCCGCCCTTTCCCCTCCCCCTGCCTTCCCCGCCCCTTGTCTTCCCCGCCCCTGCCTTCCCCCCCCCTGCCTTGCCGCCCTTGCCTTCCCCCGCCCCTGCCTTGCCGCCCCTGACTTCCCCCCTGCCTTGCCGCCCCTGCCTTCCCCCCCTGCCTTGCCGCCCCCACCTTTTACCTCCCCTGCCTTTTACCACCTGCCTTCCCCCCATCTTCCCCCCCCACCCAACCCCTGCCTTCCCCCCCAATCCCTGCCTTCCCTCCCAAATCCCTGCCTTCCCCCCCAAATCCCTGCCTTGCCCCCCAACCCCTGCCTTCCCCTGCCTTCCCCCCCAACCCCTGCCTTCCCCCCCCAACCCCTGCCTTCCCCCCGACCCCTGCCTTCCCCCCGACCCCTGCCTTCCCCCCCAACCCCTGCCTTTCCTGCCCCTGCCTTCCCTGCCCCTGCCTTTCACCCGCCGCCCGCCCTCCCGCCTCTGCCTTTCACCCGCCTCCCGCCTTTCACCTGCCGCTTGTCCACCCGCCTCTGCCTTTCTCCCGCCCTCGCGCCTCTGCCTTTCACCCGCCACCGCCATTCACCAGCCGCCCGCCCTCCCACCTCTGCCTTTCACCCGCTGCCCGCCCTCCCGCCTCTGCCTTTCACCCGCCGCCCGCTCTCCCGCCTTTGCCTTTCACCCGCCGCCTGCCCTCCCGCCTTTGCCTTTCACCCACTCGCCGCCCGCACTCCCTCCGCCCTCCCGCCTTTCACCCACCTGCCGCCCGCACTCCTGCCGCCCGCACTCACGCCGCCTCCCGCCTCTGTCTTTCACCCACTCGCTGCCTCACACCCCTGCGCCCCACAGCCGCCGCCCGCACTTAACAGACACCTTCCACCTCTCACCCACTCGACACACAGCCACCGCCTCTCACCCACCCGACACACTCAACACATACCTGCCGCCTCCCTCCCCTACGCACCGACATCACTGACCAGCCGCCGCACCCACTCACCACCCACCCGGCGCCTCCCGCCTCACACCCACCCACCGCACTCACACCCCTACGCACTGACATCACTGACCAGCCACCGCCTGCACTCACCAGACACCCGCCGCCTCACACCCGCTCACACCCTAGCGGTAGCCCCACCCAAAGCCATCATTCACTAAGTACTGAACACCCACCCGACGCCTCACACCCGCTCACACCCTAGCGGTACACACACCTCACATTTTTACATCACTTATGTCACCAAAATATACATTGTACTGTGGTGTATTTACAATAAACCATTTTTAAACAACATCGTATTAGATTTTCTTCCATGTTTCTTTTCAACATCATTATACAACCTTTCCACCAAATAGTCAACCTATTGTTCCCCTATTTATAAATAATACTACCTATTACGGATTTACATCCCAAGCAACGCCGGGTATATCAGCTAGTAAAAGATATAAAAATGACCACTAGTTATTGTGTTTTAAATTAATAGAATATTAGATCAATAATGTCATGATGTTATGAATCAATTCTAGCAAAAGACTACACATACACAACTGATACTATCCATGGGATTATTTACATTGTTTGTGTAGCACCCTGCTAGAAATCTTTCCATTGAGAACTGGTCCCTGAAGGCAGTGTAGGGTTAATCCTGTGCAGGGCCTGCCTTATTATATTTGATATGTTGCTAATTAAGTTCAGTGTCTGGCACTGCCCCGTTACTGGAAGGGTCACATGACAGGTGTGATTCTTCAGCAATTTATAATCTGCCCAGTTACTGGGGCAGATTGTTGACCACGCCCCATGAATATATAGTGGAAGATCCACCATTTTGTTTCCAGACCTCATTTACCATTTAAGACAGGGGTGGGCAACTCCAGTCCTCAAGGGCCACCAACAGGTCAGGTTTTCAGGATATCCCTTCTTCAGCACAGGTGGCTCAATCAGTGGCTCAGTATTTGACTGAGTCACCTGTGCTGAAGCAGGGATATACTTAAAACCCAAACTGGTGGTGGCCCTTGAGGACTGGAGTTACCCACCTCTGATCTAAGAGGATCACTTTAACTTAGAGGGAGGGCTCCAGGTTCCTATAACTTGTAAGGACACCTTTTGTTTCTGTTTTAGCATAGGGACAGTATCCCAGTATTAGGGGCTCCCAAGGGAAAGGAACCAAGCAATTCTACTACATGAGGGAGTAAGTCTCATCACAGGACATGGAAGAGGCCTGGGTAAGCTGCTGACGAATCCTGACTATAGGGTAGTGGGTTTGTGTCAAGTAGAGCAAAAGGCTCTTTATAGGGACGAGCCAATATGTGACTCGTAGTGCTATGAGCAGAAAGAACCTTTTTCGATATGCTAAAATCTCCCCAAGAATGTGGGATTGCCCCTGAAGAGTGTTTTCCTGTTATATTAAACCAAGTTAAAAGTTCCTGCGCCTCCTTATTCCTGCACCAGCACCTCAAACAAGCCAGCACGTATCTACGTCATCAACCCGTGAGATGCCACAGATAAACTGCCGAGCACCTACACCTTTTATACAGGTCCCAACCCTGTTTAAAGGGACAGTGACTGTTAATTTTCTCTCCTTTACACTGTACCCACCCCCCCCCCCCTTACCCTTTCTCCACTTTTTCTAACATCATGTGGCCCTGCTGTGTCATTTGATGCTGTGTTGCCATGGCGACAGAACAGCCAGAAGCCACCGGAGACCAGGTAAGAGACTTGGAGGACTCACGTGCTCTCTCTGCATTTAATTTAAATGTTGTGGGGAAGAGCGTGAGGCCTCGGTAAGTGCCAAACCACTCCCCCCCTGAAAATTTTGCACCCTCCTCCCCAGTTTGCGCACCACCTGTGTTAAACCCACAGACTGAATTCCTTTATTGCGGTCTGCAAGGTTTCATCCTTTACCTTTGAAAAAGGGTTTATCCTTTTCCCAAATGATCAGGGTAGCAAGTGACCCACAAGAAAGAATACAGAACATTGACATGGCACAGAAGTTTATAGCCTGAGGATACAGTAAACAGTGGTATTCCATAATACTGGAAGGTGATACGTCTAAATAGAGAACAACTACTTATAGTACTCCAGACAGACCAGCGCAAAAAATATCTGATTACAGTACCTATGATTACCACATACACAAGTATATCTAAAGAGCTGAAAACATCATTTCTTAGAAACTGGCACATTCTTGACACAGAGCCCAAGCTGAAGCAATACACTAAACAAAGACCACTCTTTGCCTATAAAAGAAATACACATTTAAAAGATATTCTTGTGAAGACAGAT
The DNA here is from genome assembly GCF_040206685.1 of Ascaphus truei. Lineage (NCBI taxonomy): Eukaryota > Metazoa > Chordata > Amphibia > Anura > Ascaphidae > Ascaphus > Ascaphus truei. The sequence goes on along the minus strand of NC_134484.1, from coordinate 362,902,435 downwards.
CCCAGGGATAAATATGATGGATTAAACCCTAAAATGTACTTACTACTGTACCCTCAAGAAAGGTTGTTACAACTGCCAAGGGTGCATGACTTGTCACAGTTGGTTGATACAAGGAACCCACTTTAAACATCCACACTCTGGCAAACTTATAAAGATCAATCATCACCTTACTTGTCATTCTAACTCTGTGACCTATATGATTACTTGCCAGTGCAGTCTACTATATATAAGTAAAACAGATCGTTAATTTAGAGAACGTATGAATGAATACAGATCAGACATACATGTGGCACTAGCTCGTAGAGAATCAGAAAAACCAGTGGCTAAGCACTTCTTGGAAAAGGGACTTCAACTTTCAACCTTGAAATATATGATCATTGACCATGTACCCATACTAGCCAGAAGAGGTGACGTCAATAGTTTACTGCTACAGAGGGGAACTACATTTATTTTTTCACTTGATACAGTTGTACCTTGTGGGTTAAATGAGAAGTTGAACCTGGAATGCTAGCTTTGGTTCCTGGATTATGGGAACTCAGACATTGATAATCTATTAAACGGGATGTACAGTCTTGAATGAGTGGTGAAAGTACATTAATAATCATGCTGTTCCAAAAATTTCCCAGGATTACATCTGATTTAAGGTTCTTTATTTGTGACCTATGGTGATAAGAACCAGACGCAGCACAATCTTTGAAGAGATATGTTTGATTTTCATCTTATTTGTACAGTTATTAACTATGGAATATTCTCTCCTCAGAATTAGAACCAATATCAAGACATTTCATACTGTATTGACATTTCTTCTCCATGATATTGAGTTAGTAAAACACGAATTATCTATGTTTAACATCGAACTCTGTAACTCACCTGATATCCGACGCGTCGCAACGCCAGAAGATGCCGGACAAAAGGTAAGTGCAGGAAGGCAAGGGGGCACTGGTAGTGGGAGAGAGCAGGCAGGGGGGCACAGAATAAAAAGTTTGCGCACCCCTGATTTAAGGTATGCCAACTGCACATGGAGCTACCACAATTATAAGTTGCACTATGGATTAAAGATGCATATCTTAAATATAAGCCCCGTTTTAAGGTTAAATGTAGTGTCCTAGCAGCACAGATACTATATACAGGCATACCCCGGTTTAAGGACACTCACTTTAAGTACACTCGCGAGTAAGTACATATCGCCCAATAGGCAAACGGCAGCTCGCGCATGCGCCTGTCAGCACGTCCTGAACAGCAATACCGGCTCCCTACCTGTACCGAAGCTGTGCGCAAGCGGGGAGACTATAGAGCCTGTTACAAATGCGTTATTTACATCGGTTATGCACGTGTATGATGATTGCAGTATAGTACATGCATCGATAAGTGGGAAAAGGTAGTGCTTCACTTTAAGTACATTTTCGCTTTACATACATGCTCCGGTCCCATTGCGTACGTTAATGCGGGGTATGCCTGTATTGTACTACACTATGAATTCTGTTATTTGGACTCTTGCTTCACTCAATAACTAGAAAATGTTTATCTTGATGCAATTGTAACATATACTCTTTAATGTTATTATTGTAATGTCTATGAATGAGTGTTAGAATATAGTTAGTTGAGTAGTTTTGTAACTCTGTTAGAAGATCATTACCCAGTTTAATTAGCAACATAAGGAATTGATTTTGACTTCTATTTACCTGTGGGTCTTGATTGAAACAAACAAGCCAAGTAAATAATCTTATTATCATTTGTATATCTAGTCTTTTGCTAGAATTGATTCATAACATGTGATGCTACTGATCTAATATTTCATGATTTTATGACACAATTACTAGAGTGCAATCATTTATATTTTACACTTTACTATATGTTTTACACTATGCAGATTTATATAGTCACCATGTCCCACGACTCCACTTTTTGTTTACACTTCCTTTTGGCTTGGTTGCTAGGCAACCATATACAGAGTTGCCGTCAAAACCCTCCTGCTGCACATAAACAATTAGGGGGTAGTGTTCTGTATATAAGCACAACACACTGTGATTTTTGTATCTTGACAAAGGTCCTAACAAGGACCGAATCGTTGATCTGATAACAATACATTTTTCTAGTTCCCTGGGATGCCGGCTATTAATATTGCTCCAACTCTTTTTCCAGCCATAAGCAATACAAATGTTTCAAAATACTAATATAGCTGGGTCCCCTTGGTTCCCCCTTTACCTGCCGGCCCTTGGGAGTGCACGCAGGGAGGCGCCGGGTGCCGCCGGAGTGGCAGGTGAACCCGGCACAGAGGTAGAGAGGAGTGTCAGCAGTGTAGGGAGTGCTCCTGTGCACCGGAGGCTTCGCGGTGGGACATTGGTAAGGGCGCCACCATTTTGGGTGCTTCGTGCATGCGTAAGATCCAGCGCATAGGGGCATAGATGCGGTGGCCATGTTAGGTAGAAGCTCCGCAGGGGAACTACAATTCCCAGCAGCCCCAGGGGCTTCTAGTCAGGTGCAAACACAGAGGCAATAAGGCTGCAGCAATCCCCTGCTCTAAGAAAGGATACATTTGTTGCACTGCGAGACACGTCAGTCGGAAGGGAAGCAGAGACAGAGCAGGGCCTGGTTTGCCCTTTAGGCCACAGATAGGCCCTGAGTCCCCAACAGCTTGTAGGTGCTGTAGGGAATGCCCCCCTTAGTTAGAGACCCTTTCCACATTAGCCTTATAGTGTCAGGGACACAGTAAGGATGCTGCGCAGTACTTGCGGCCTGTGGTCTGCGACCAGACCACCACCACAAGATAGAGAATCTCTTCAGATGGGACACTCCAACGGGAGTCCACCCCACGCAGAGGAGACCGCCATCGCTGACGACAACAACGTGGGACCAGACTGATACTATCATCAGCTGGCGGTACCTGGGTGTTGGAGCGCCCGGCAGGTACCACCTAAGTGCACCAACGATTCACACACATTCTGTGGGTAGCACTACCGCACACTTTGGGGTGGGTTGTGCGTCTTGTGGATACTGGGTGGTACTTTGAGGGGAAACCACACCAGGGTGGGGACAGGGACATGTTGATGAAACCTATCCCACCCTTTGTGCAGTATGCGATTTATGACTTGGTGTTAAATAGTCCCTGAATGTTTGGGATGTAAGAGTGAGTGTGTATGTGTGTAAATATAAAGTTATAAAACGCCCACAGTGTATACAGCGCTTTACAAAAGGTGTGTATATATTTGTAATGCTTTTGACTCCGATTGAACTGTGGCACACTTTGTAGAGAGTAAAGTACATTTTCGGACACCTTTTGCTGTAAAAGATATTTGTTTAAGTGAATAGTTTTTTCTTAAAAAAACAGGGACCATTAGACTCTGCAAGTTGATATTTTTTGGTCATGGTAGCGGATAGATAGATTGAAACACTTACTGTAACTAATTTGAAGTACTTTGCGATGGAGAAAGGCGAGGTGGCTAGTTTAGCCATGTGCATTAACCCTGGTTGCATACTGTATATGTCACATGCTCACAAGTATGCTGTTCATGACAGATGATATATTGGGATGGATTGAGGGGAGATATTGTTCAATTGACAAACCTTAGGCAGCGGTCCCAGTCACTTCTACAGCGCACGCCTCGGCGTGCACTGTGCAATCAAGCCCCGCCCCCCCAGTCAGGCCAGTCCCAGTTCCTATCTTGTCGCACACCTTTCCCCAGTGGTGTGTGACAGGTTTTCAGGCAGGCAGGGGAATTTGAGATTAGCATTTGCGACGGAGGCGTGGCCACGCCCCGCCGGAGGTACAGCCAATGAGGGCGAACCAGCCGAGGGATGTCTTGGCCACGCCCACGCAAACCCACAGCCACGTCCCCTCCCGCCGCAAACCTTCCCTCTCCCCTCAGACCGCCGATCGCGGTGTAGCGCTGTGCACGCGCCGCCCCCCGCCGGTCGCGCATGCCACAGTGAAGACTGGAGACTCACACTTAGCGAAGGTGACAAGTGAGCCAGCTTGAGCGCTGTGTATTAATCCTTATCCCATATACAGGTCACGTGCTCACAGGTGTGCCATACTTGACAAATGGGGGCATAGCGATGGGATAACAATTTCTATTTCTGTTAGTATCAGAGCTATTTAATTGTTTTTATACCTGCGGTACAAACTAAACACTAAAAAGTGACTGACCTGTGTGAGTCTTGTGAGATACCACAGCTTCAGAAGACAGTTTCGTACCATTCCCCACTTTATTTTTCTTTGAGTAAATGGAGTGAACATGGCTGCTTTGAACCGACACAGACGAAAGAGACATGAAAGAGCATGATCTTCAAAATCTGTTTAAAAATAAAGAGGAGCTGATACAAATCTTGCTAGAAAATTATAGAGTAAGATTCTACGCTGGGCCAGGATGACAGAAGCTAGCCCTGGAAATTGCACACAGGTCAAGAAACCCAGGTCTATAATTTTCTGAGGATTCCGGCAGCCTGACTGTGCCCTTGATGTGTACCTGTAAACTACACTCCAGAACCTGGGACCAGTAGATGATGCAATTCGATTGCAGCTCATCAACCAATTCTATGTACCAAGATTGCGTGGCTGAGAGAGAGGGAGGCAAGCAGCTGCAGATGCCAGATTTGCAGCAGATCGTGCAACTGAAAGGGAAAGACAAGCAGCTGCAGATGCGAGGCACGCTGCAGACCTAAAACACCAGCTGGAACCTGCAAAGCTCTAGAGGGCATCACCAGCACTAAGCAGCAGAGAGTCCAGCCCCTCCGAACCCCATATGGTGCATTTTCCAAGTCTAGAAAATGATGGGGCCCTGGACACTTCCCTGTGTTAATTTGAAATAGCCTGCAGACAGCATCAGTTGTCACCTGATAAGTGGGCAACATATCTTATGCCCAAATTGAATAAAAAAGCGTGAATGTCATTGCTGATCTTCCTGCACACCTTGACCAGGATTCTGAGGCCATCAAAGCTGTATTTCGGCACCATTTCAAAATCACCCCTGAAATCTGCAGGTGAAAGTTCAGAGCCCTTCAGTGTGGTTGTACTGCCGGCTTTTTTGAGCTGGTGGGGCGTCTGACATCTTTGTGCAAGCAGTGGGTTGGGGAGCTGGAAATTGAAAGCTCTGCTGGGTTATTGCATGTCATTGCTCGTGAGCAATCTTTAACCCTGTGTCCACCTGAAATGAGAGAGTGGGTGAAGGACAGAGGTCCTAAGTGAGCCACAGACGCTGGCCAGGTTGCAGATTCCTATATGGCTAACAGAAATCCAGTGGTTAACAAGGGGGTCCCAGGATGGAAGTGGGGTAAGTCTAGAGAAACCCCACAACCTCCTCTTGTTACAACTACTGAGGCTTCTTTGGGGGGCTGTTGACACACCGGGACAGGGGGATATCCGTAGATGCTTTTCCTGCAACTGCTGGGGCACATCAGCACCAACTGCCTGGAAAAGAAGCCGCAATTATCTCTGGAGGAGATCGCCCCTCAGGAGTAGACCTTACTGCCTGTGTTAAATCTGGGCTGCAGGAAAACAGAGGTGCCCGCCTGCAGCCAGTTATGGGGGTGAGAAACTAACTCAACAACTGAGAGATCCAGGTGCTACAGTTACCCTGATTCGGCCAGGATTAGTACAACCTCAGGAAATCATTCCTGGAAGAACTCTGCATATGGGGGTGGCGGCTTGGGGCCACCATGTTTTGCCATTGGCAAAGGTATACTTGGATTGGGGTACTGGGCAGGGAGTGTTGGAGGGGGGAATAATTGATGATATTCCTGCTAACGTGTTGCTCAGTAATCATCTTGCCAAGTTTTTTTCTAAAGTCGTAAAACTGTCGAGCTGATTGATGAAAAGGTGTGAGTTTTATGTGTGTTTCAATGCAGACCGTTTGGGCATAAAAGTTGGCATGTGTGAATAGAAAATTAGATTTCAACTAAGGGAGTGCCCATGCTGGAGCGTGAGAAATTTCAATGTCTACTTTTAAGACCTTTTGGGAAAGATCTGATCAATGTTAGATGATAACGTAAGTTACTGTAGATGTATATCTTCTTTTATTTTGATTAATCTATCTTCATTTATATATAGCTGAACTTTAATAAATAATGTCCAAAAAAGTTATGTGGTGCACAGCAACAGAACTCCTTGATAAAGTGCCTAATAGCACGAAACGCGTAGGAGTGTTGTACCTTCCACCATTTTTTAAATGCAGCTCCAATAAAGATTATTTTTAATTGCCACCAGACCTGTTCTCTGTTGCTGTGCACCACATAACTTTTTTGGATATCTCAGGACGCTGGACGTGGATGCACGCTTGAAGACACACAAGGGGAAACAAAGGTGAGTACTTGCATTTAGTATGGGCCATACCTAAAAGGAAATGAAGTTATTACTATTCATTCAATACCTTCAGGGAATCTTTGAGCCATAATGCATGAGGATTGAGATATAAACTTTATTTAATAGTTCCCATTGTGCTGCAACCATTTATGGAAGTATTTTATGGGATCAGACAGTTGAGCTCCTGCACACACCCATGTACATTTAATAAACAATGCTTTGGGCTCCGATTGAACCATGGCACGCTTTATAGAGAGAAAAGTAAATTTTCGGACACATTTTTCTATAACAGATTTTTGTATGCTAAGTGCATCGTTTTTTGTTAATAAACAGGGACCATTAGATTCTGCAAATTACATATTTGATATTTCTTTGGTGGTGGCAGCGGATAGATAGATTGCAACGAATAAGGGCAAATGCTTTCTTAACTAATTTGAAATACCTAGTGGTGGTGTACTGGCTAGTTTAGTCATGTGTATTAACCCTGGTTTCATATACAGATATGGCCTTTTTGTTTTTCCAGCTTTCCTCAACAAAAGTGCGGACATCTCTAGTTTTGTTTGGAAGATATAATCAATATACATCCCATTTAACTCTCGGCAACTCTTTGTGTTGTTATTCACCCCTGTATTTAACAGGCGCATGACAGACGTATTTAGGATTTGTATGTTTGTATTTCTTCGCCTGTCCGGCAGATGGCAAAGTGATTTTTTTTTTTGGCACATGGGGGGGTGGGGGGGGGCGGGGGTGTCGGGTGGGGTGTTCAGCGCTACAATTTACAATTCACAGAACAGGTGCCTGTCTGTTGATGCTACAGTCCATAATATCTTACAAGAACCCATATTTAGCCTTGAGCACTGTTAGCGTTATCAAATTTGAGTTGTTGTGTTATTGTTGCAGTATTCTTGAACGAAATTGAGAAAATTTACACTTTTTTCACTTTGCTTTTCGGGCACACATATACTGTATAGTACAGTGGCACTTTGCAGAGACACTTTACAGGAGAATATGCCATTTTTGCAATATGTCTTGTGCTAAAACGAGACTAAAAGATAGTTTTGCATATATTATCTTTTTAGCAATTAGTGATCGAACAAATAAGAAAGCCACTATATCAGAAATATATGACCATATAATTAGCAATTATGAATACTACAAAAACTCACCTGCCATGGATGGAAGAACAAGGTTCGATGTGTTTGTTCGCACAAGGCTATGCCCATGGATTAAACAGGATTATTGGTCATTGCTACCAGCATGTGCTGGTATTTTTGATCATGGCAAAAGGAGAAGGGTACGAGCAATAAGCGGGACCACGACCGAGACCAAAACATTGAATAATTGTACTTCCCAATCTCGCAATGAGCCACCATCTGATGAGCCATAATCTGAGTTTCAAGAGTATCAACAGAACAGCCCCCCCCAACCAGAATATACCTTTTAGGATCTAACTGACTGTTATCAGCAGCAATCTCAACCTGTTTTTACCTCTGTGGCTAATTCTGTCTGCCTGTCCCAATATCATCTGCAAAGTTGGCGTTGTTTTTAATTAAGGTAAATGTAATATACAGTATTATTAACTTTTGTTATGACACGAATAGCCAGCCCGTAAATGCATTGATACATGTGCATTACAGTGTACGTACACGCATACGCGGTCTGTTATACACTTGGTGTATGTAGAGTACTTAAAGTATTTTTTTAATGTTTTCAGAAATCATCAATGAAGTTTGGCAAAGTTTTAAGGAAGGTAAATATAATGTACAATATTGTAACACTTTTGTTCTCACTCACGCGATCACCCAGCCTGTAAATCCATTGATAACTGCACACTAGAGTGAGTACACACATACACACCTTTGCTATACACAACCTCTATACGGTCGTTAAATCAGTGTACAGGCAGTCCTCGTTTTACAACGCATCGCTTTACAACGAATGGCTTATCCAACGCTATAACATACCTATGTTCATTTTTACAACGCCAAAACGGCTTATCCAATGCTCTTACAACACTTTGCAAAGTTGTTTATGTGTATGTAATATATATTTATAATATTATATTATTTTATAGTATATAATATGTTATATTATTATATTGTATTATATATTATGTTATATTATATATACAGTATATAATACAGTATATGCACTATATCATTTATGTGTGTGCTGCGTATCTTATTGCCTGCATAAAATAATTGGTGTATTTTAGTGTTAAATTTGTCTTCAGGAACGGAACCTTTCATTTAAACAGTGTTCCTATGGGAAAACGTGTTTCCCTTTAAGACGTTTCGCTATCCAACGCCATTTTGAGTAACGCATTGTGTCGGATAACCGAGGACTGCCTGTATTGTTTTTTTTTTTTTCGAGAACTGACCGCGTCAAATAGACAGCAATAAGATGAAGATCGTGGGCGAAAATCACTATATTGTAAACGTACTTTTTTTTTGTTATTTACACTTTTATACACTTATACTGTATGTGATAGATACTATTTTACCATATTATCACTATCTTTCACAATTATCACTATTGACTTTAATCAAATTTCACACTGAAAAATTAGTCCATTAAATTAGCTGTTTCCCGAACTCTGTCTTTACCCACACGCATGGTCTCACACATTGATCCCTTTTTGTTCAATTTCACACAGATCGTACAAGTTACTGAACTGTAGACTGGCAGGCTACATTTTGAATGTTTGTTGATTTCATACTAAAATGATGTACACTTAACAGCACAGTTCTGTATGCAGTATGTTAAAGACGTATATATCTCAACTCCAGATCAGATTATCAGGATATCCCTGCTTCAGCACAGGTGGCTCAATCAGTCCCTGCTGCAGCATAGGTGGCTCAATCAGTGACTTACTGTAGTCTTATACTGAGCCTCTGATTGAGCCACCTGTGCTAAAGCTGTGATATCATGAAAACCTGACCTGTTGGGTGGGTTTAAGCACAGCAAGCAGAGAATACTGTACATTTTCAACTCCACACTTTATGAATATATACATTTTCTCATCTATAGTAGAGAGGCAATGGCGGGACATAACATATATATAATTTATATTGATTATATATATATATATATATATATATATATATATATATATATATATATATATATATATATATATATTATAATAACCCCCCCAGACCAGACAAGTGCACCATTTAAAGTTCAGTACAGTACTTTATTCATTGAAGTGTTTGTGGCCTTACTACTGTAAATGCCAGTAGCAAGACCTTGACGCTCAATCAGACCGGGCAAAACACTGTTAATGTGGTCTACAGATGCAGTGGCCATTATTTGAACATATCACTGAGCCGTTTTCGTGTGCACTATTGTACTCCATGTGGCCAATCACGCGGTTGATTTGTCTGAATTTCATGGATCCTGATTTCTTTGGGTGCAATTCTTCGCGTTTCCGTGGCAGAAATGAATTGTAATGTGTACAGTACAGTACTGTGTCAATTTTGCAAGTGTTTAAAAACCAGAACACTAAAATGCCATTTTCTGCACCGAAGTATACAACGCGTGATATGTTCGAATAGCGGCCGCTGCATCTGTATATATTTTTGCATCGTTCTACAGAAAGATTTTTTTCCCCTGGGACTGAAATATGCCATCTACTAGTTCCTCCTTGTTAGCGAGCTTCACGATTTTCCACATTTGATGTTTCCTCTCATGCCACACCGGTTCTATGGGGTTCAAATCGGGTGATCTGCAATGTCAGGGAAGGACACATCGATGTAAGGGCAAAGATCAAACCAGTGTAAATCAACGACAAATAGTTACAATACAGCACATACTCAGGTGGTATTTTCACCCAGTTGATACCGCGTGACAGAATATGGGTAGAAGAGCCAGTATGTTTTGGGTCATTATCCTGGAAGAATTGATGACCAGATGGGAATGTAGCTGTAATATATTCAACTATAGGGTCGATAATCTCCCGTTGAAAAAACATTTTTTTCCATGATGCCTGTACAGAGATCACAAAAAAAACCTAATGTACATTACAAATCTAATAAAATGAACTATTAACAAAAAGGAAAATCGAGGACTTACCGTCAAATATTATAATGGGCCCTCATCCAAGTCTAGAGATAGCACCCCACACATGGACCTTCAGTGGGTGCTTGGGACGAGGCTTCAGGGATAGCCTATTTTTTTTGTAGAAGGCAAAAGTGCAAAACATTTCCAGGGCCACTGACGTTTCATCCGTAAATATTATATTCTGAAACGTTTCCCCACTATCGATCCATGCTTGCGCTTGCACTACTCTCTTAATCTTGTTTGGCTCCCTTATCATTGGATACACTCTGTAATGAAAATATAGAATTGTACAGGCACAGTCTGGGTAATTCGGCATATTGAACTACACTATTGCATTATACAATATTACAGTAAAATAGTTTACTTGACACGTCTATAATTCCATCCCAATTCGCCTCTCATTCTCTTTATGCTGGATTCAGACATTGTCAGGTTATGATTCTTCAGCAGAAGCTCTCTAACATCTGTCGCACAGCGTTCATCATTTGCGTTGCTAAGATCATCCACAACCCACTTTGCCGCCCTATGGTAATAACAAAATGTGAATGATTAACGAGTACTGTAAATAATGTACAGTACAACCGTCATTTTTTTTAAACATGGAGAACACTACCTGTGCACATATTGTACTTACCCATGCATAGAAGACTGCCTGTGCACATACTGTACTGTACTTACCCATGCATAGAAGACTACCTGTGCACATACTGTACTGTACTTACCCATGCATAGAAGACTGCTTGTGCACATACATACCTATGCATAAAAGAGTGCCCATGCACATACTGTACTTACCCATGCATAGAAGACTGCCTGTGCACATAGAAGACTGGCTGTGCACATACATCCCCTTGCATAGAAGACTGCCCATGCACATACTGTACTGTACATACAGTACATACCCATGCATAGAAGACTGCCTGTGCACATAGAAGACTGCCTGTGCACATACATACCCATGCATAGAAGACTGCCTGTGCACATACATACCCATGCATAGAAGACTGCCTGTGCACATATTTTACCCTTTACCTTTAAAGGGGGGAAAAGCAGTAGTACTGTCCATACATTGTGTTAACAGGAATGATTGAAAATTGTATAATGTATAGTAATTACTCTGTTCTGACCGTGCCAATCCTATTTATACGTTTAGTCTTTCCATGGGCATGATAGCAGACAACTTTGAGATACCTCAACGTCCGAGCGAGCTAACCAGGATTGGATATGCATAATTCTGTACCGCTCGTGTACATCTCCTGTATTCTCAGGCTGAGTTTCTTTGAAATAAATTTTTTCGGCATGGCTGCTTTAGAAAATAAAAGAAGCACAGTTGCTGCATGCAAGCTACTGTACTGTATGGTATTTACTGTATCAAGTACTGTCCTGCACTTTAGTGTTAAAGTGTATGACCTCTTTTTACACCTGTACAGTGCCTGTATTGAGTCTGGGATACTGTGCATTAAAGGTGACCGAAATTGCATAGGCTTCCACACACAGTGGGGGCGATGCACTAAGCAGTGATAAGTCGTTTTAAGAGCCCAAAGTGGCTTTTAAGGCCGATACAGCCTGCAGTGCGATTCACTAAGCGATAACAGCGCTTTATCGGCTTAAAAGGCATTTTTTCTGGCCTGCGCGCAAAACCCGCCCGATCAGGCAAAAAAAGGCAAATGCGCCAATTTTTGCCAGTCCGCAGGATTCTCTAAACAGCACTAAGTCAATCGTGCTTTAAAAATGCGCCGGAAAAACGCGTCAGCTAAAGGCAGGTGTTTACCTTTTTTCAGGCATACCATCCATACAACAGGCCGGCAGATGTCCCTGGCTGATCCCCGCAGTTGTCCCCGGCTGATCCCCGTGGGTGTCCGGGGTTCCCCGCAGGCCGGCGGTACCAATGGGGTGCCTCAAAAAAATAAACAATACTTTAAAATAAATACAACCCCCCCCCCCCCTGTCACCTAACACATACAGTACAGTAATGGGCAAAATTACTATTATCCACATATGGAAAATAATGCATTTGCCCATTTAAAAGTCAATAAACAGCATAAATAAAGTAAATAAATCTTGCACTCACCCGTGCCAGGCTGCCACGATGAAGGCCATCTTCATCCTCACCCCGTCCATGCCCTCCTGTGCTGCAAACAATACAGAACAATAAAAAGCGAAAATCTAATGTCCCCTAACCCCTTAATCACCTTAGCGGTTAGTAATCGCTCGAGTAATTAAGGGGTTAACCCACCCTCCCCCACTACCCATCCATGAAGCCTATCCTCCATCCCCCACTACCCACCTGGGAGGTCTAACCACACACCCTTGGGGACAATACCCCCTTCACCCACCCCCGCTACCCACAATAAAAGCAATACACAACAGCCCCACTACCCACCTCCTAGGCCCCACAATAAACATTACAATATTTAATAAACATTAATACATAACCCACCCAACCTGTGCCCACTCATAAAAACATGATTTATTATTTTACATACAGGCTTAATACCCCAATCCAACGGGAGTCCCTGGTGGTCCTGATGGTTGTCCGCAGGCCCTGCAGTGCACCCTGTGGTATAGCCACTGGTGTCTGGGGGCCTCCGGGTGGTCCCCGCGGGCCTCCGGGGGCCCCAATGGGGTCCATGGATGGTCCCGCAGGTGTCTGGGTGTCCCTGAGTCATGACCACAGGTGTCTAGGGGCCCTCGGGTGGTTCCCACAGGGTCGGGGGGCCCTCGGGTGGTTCCCACGGGGGTCTGGGGCCCTCGGGTGGTCCAGATATGGATAATAGATTATTTGCCCATTATTAAACACATTAACAAGCATAAATAAAGTAAATAAATACAGTTTGACTTACCACAGACAATATGATGGTTGTCCTCGTCAGGATACTTCAAGGTCCCTGTCCTCCGTTGCCAGAAAAATACATTGCAAATACAATCTAATGTCACCTAGCTCCTTAATTACCTTAGCGGTTAATAACCGCGGAAGTAATTAAGGGGTTAACCCATCCCGCCCCTATACCCACCCAGGAGGCCTAACCACCTTCCCCAGGCAACTACCCCCACCCTTCACCCATTCATTTGTACAGTGGTTCATCATGCCCATATAATATGGGCATGATTAACCAATATACAAAGAAATGGGTAAGTATTACAAAAACATGCCCAAATAAAAACGCACATATCAAAATAAAAACATCACATCCCAAAATAAAACACAGCTCATGTTATCAAAATAAAAACATCACATCTCAAGATAAAACACAGCACATATCAAAATAAAACACATCTCAAAATCAAATACAACACATAGCCAATTAAATATATAACAAATGCCAATCAAACTATTGAATGGCACAGTATGTACATGTTGCACATAATCTGTGCATCATGTAACACTATGCTAGTCAATGCTAAATCTAAAATAAACAATTACAAACAAGATCCAATGCCATCCAAACAATAAGAAAATAAAAACAAATCAAGAAGTAAACAGAAATAAATTAACAACAATCAATTAATCCAATGCAAAAAAATGACACAATTCAAAATTAAAACACCAAAAACTAAACCATTATGCAATAAATGAAAGCTCAAAGTAACCACCATTAGCCAAAATATAACTACCAAAAAGAAGCCACTATTAAAAAGCAAACACCCCCACCCCTGAAATAAACTATTTAAAACACCACTAAAAAATACAGACAGTAGATGTAGTTAAGATAATGTTATATCTCAAATCCCTTATAACCAATCGTATATAAGATGGGGATTGGATGGGGTATATTACACACACTCTCATTAAAACATGTCTGATGAAGAGGTGTTGGTTTAAGGTGAAGCCTGTCTAAATATAGTTGGTTGCTGATGTGAAGCAGCCATACATATCGCTCTGGCAATGTCAGTATATCCAACCTCTAACAGGACAAGTTTAAACAAATATAATGATGGAGGAGACTGACCCCCGATGAAGCCAGTTACGGTGAAACGTACGTAGGGTACGTCTGATGTCACCATCATGTGACGTCGGCTCATTGTTGAGGTGTGGGCATGTGTACCATCTGAGTGCTTCGCAGACTGTGTCCGTGGGCAGCAAGAGCACTCAGACTTTAGGGTCAGTTTCCTCCATCATTATATTTGTTTAAACTTGTCCTGTTAGAGGTTGGATGGTTACCCATGGTTAGGCCTCACGGGGTGGGGGGGTAGTGGGGGAGGGTATGTAGGTTTCCCGAGTGGTGGGTGAGGGTGGGTTAACCCCTTAATGACTGTAGCGGTTAATAACCGCTATAGTGATTAAGGGGTTAGGGGACATTACATTGGATGTTTTTATTCTTGTTTCTGTTTTACAGCATCGGAGGGGGCATGGCCAGGATGAAGATGAGGATGTATTCATCGTGGCAGCCGGACATGGATGAGTGCAATATGTATTTAATGTATTTATTGTTCTTTATGTATTTAAAATGGGCACATTCACTATTATCCATTTGTGGATAATAGTAATTGTGCCCATTACTATACTGTATGTGTTAAAGGGGGGGGGGGTTATTTATTTATAAGTATGTATGTGTTTTGACATTAATTGGGGGGGGCACAGAATTGGTACTGCAGGACTGTGGGTAACACCCGAGGGCCCCCGCCGGCCTCTTGTATCATTGATGTGCATATACAGTTAGGTCCGTAAATAATTGGACACTGATACAAAATTTGTTATTTCGGCTGTGTACCAAAATAAATTCAAGTTACAGTTAAATAATGAATATGGGATTAAAGTGCAGTCTATCAGATTTAATTTGAGGATATTCACATCCAAATTGGAGGAAGGGTTTAGGAATTACATCTCTTTAATATGTAGCCCCCTCTTTTTCAAGGGACCAAAAGTAATTGGACAATTGACTCAAAAGCTGTTTCATGGACATGTGTGGGCTATTCCTTCGTTATTTCATCATCAATAAAGAAGGTAAAAGGTCTGGAGTTGATTCCAGGTGTGGCATTTGCATTTGGAAGCTGTTGCTGTGAGCCCACAACATGCGGTCAAAGGAGCTCTCAATGCAAGGGAAACAGGGCATGCTTAGGCTGCAAAAAAAAGAAAATCCATCAGAGAGATAGCAGGAACATTAGGAGTGGCCAAATCAACAGTTTGGTACATTCTGAGAAAAAAAGAACGCACTGGTGAGCTCTGCAACACAAAAAGGCCTGAACATCCACGGAAGACAACAGTAGTGGATGATCTTAGGATCCTTTCCATGGTAAAGAAAAACCCCTTCACAACATCCAGCCAAGTGAAGAACACTCCAGGAGGTAGGCATATTATTATCAAAGTCTACCATAAAGAGAAAACTTCACAAGAGCAAATACAGAGGGTTCACCACAAGGTGCAAACCATTCATAAGCCTCAAGAATAGAAAGGCCAGATTAGACTTTGCCAAACAATATCTAAAAAAGCCAGCTCAGTTCTGGAACAGCATTCTTTGAACAAATGAAACTAAGATCAACCTGTACCAGAATGATAGGAAGAAAAAAGTATGGAGAAGGCTTGGAACGGCTCATGATTCAAAGCATACCACATCATCTGTAAAACACGGTGGAGGCAGTGTGATGGCATGGGCATGCATGGCTTACAATGGCACTGGGTCACTAGTTTTTATTGATGATGTGACAGATGACAGAAGCAGCCAGATGAATTCTGAAGTGTATAGGGATATATTGTCTGCTGAGATTCAGCCAAATTCAGCAAAATTGATTGGACGGCGCTTCACTTTACAGATGGACAATGACCCAAAACATACTGCGAAAGCAACCCAGGAGTTTTTTAAGGCAAAGAAATGGAATATTCTGCAATGGCCGAGTCAATCACCTGATCTCAACCCGATCGAGCATGCATTTCACTTGCTGAAGACAAAACTTAAGGCAGAAAGACCCACGAACAAACAACAACTGAAGACAGATGCAGTAAAGGCCTGGCAAAGCATCACAAAGGAGGAAACCCAGCATTTGGTAATGTCCATGCGTTCCAGAGTTCAAGCAGTCATTGCCTGCAAAGGATTCTCGACAAAGTATTAAAAATGAATATTTTATTTATTATTGTGTTAATTTGTCCAATTACATTTGAGCCCCTGAAATAAGGGGACTGTGTATGAAAATGGTTGCAATTCCTAAACGTTTCATACGATATTTTTGTTCAACCCCTTGAATTAAAGCTGAAAGTCTGCACTTCTATTGCATCTCAGTTGTTTCATTTCAAATCCATTGTGGTGGCATACAGAGCCAAAATTATGACAATTGAGTCAGTGCCCAATTATTTCTGGACCTAACTGTATGTGTATGTTAGGGGGGTATAGGGGTTGTTGAGGTAATATATATATATATATATATATATATATTTTTTTTTATTTATTTATTTATTTAGTGTGGGGCTGTTGTGTGTGTTTTTCTTTTTATTGTGGGTAGCGGGGTGGGTAAAGGGGGTATTTGGCCCTTGTTGTTTGTTTAGGGCTTGCGGGTGGGTAGCGGGAGGGCTTAACCCCTTCATGACCATAGTGGTATTAACCGCTAAGGTAATGAAGGGGTTAAGTCCACCCACAACCCCCCCCCCCCCCCGCAAGCCCTAAACAACCACCAAGGGCCAAATAACCCCTTCATCCACCCCCGCTAATCACAATAAACCTGGCACGGCTGGTTAACCCCTTCATTGCCTTAGCGGTTAGCCGCTACGGTAATGAAGTGGGCTTTAAATGTATTTTTCCTGCCTCGGATGCATGCCGGGGGGCTCCGGTGCTGGTATTAATGGGTATCAGCTCCGGAGACCTCCGGTATCAATCCCAGGCAGGAAAAATGCCTGAATTTTTTTTCTCCTGATTCCCCTGCTTAGTGCATAGACCCCTAAATGAGCGCGAAAATACCAGGGGGGAAAAAAACGCATCTGCCCGCGGTTATCAAGTTGCGCCGATTCGGCCGCATTAGAATAAAGGTGGCCGCCACTGTGTATATATATATATATATATATATATATATATATATATATATATATAATCAAAAAATAAATAGATGATACCGTTCTGTGGCTAACGAAATGCTTTTATTTGTGCGAGCTTACGAGATACACTGATCTCTTCTTCCGGCGATATTACAATGAATGAAGCAAGCAAAAGGTATACTTAAAAACAGTGTCTCTTGGAATGTTATCTGTGCTAGTCCTTCCCCCGGAGTGGATGTGTTTTATGGCTAGAGGTGTCAAAAGGTTCCTGAAAGCAAGTGATGTAAGAGTGTGTGTGTGTATCTGTGTGAATATAAATGAATGGAGAGCCCACAGTATATACACATACTGTATATATACAAATCTGTGTGATATCAGTTCGTCCACACATGAACAAGTGAAAGGACAGGGTGAGCATCCTGTGCTGAATCAGGGATAACCCTAGGGGGGGTGTCTTGGGGAAGCCCTTAAAAAAAACCTTTAAAAGCAAGCAAGTTCCGTGTGGTCAAGGAAATTAGATTTTTAAGACACAAAAGCTCGTGGTCGCCGACTTGAGTTTCCGGACGGTATTGCGGACGACGCCAAATTCCTTTTTCTGCCTGCCTTCTGCCCACTGTTAACCAGGTTAAATCGCGGATAACTCACGAAAATGTTGGCTGAAAGATCGCAAATGTCACAGTCTTGGCTCAGGAAACCGCGCAGCGTAGCGGAAACACAAACGGGCCACATCTGTGCAAGTCACGTGATCACAAGTGTGCTGCTCGTGACAGCTGGTATATTGGAATGAGGGGAGATATTGTTAACTTGAGGGACATTTGCGGAAGGTGAAAAGTGGGTCAGCTAGATAGCTGTGTATTAACCCTTGTCTGATATACAGGTCATGTGCTCACAATTGTGCTGTACGTGACGTATGTAAGAATAGGATGGGTGAGTGGTGGGTGTGCATGTGAAAAGCTGGGTGAGTGTGTGAAAATGAAGGTGTGTGTTACATTTAAGGAAGGAGAGGATGAGGGAAATCTGAACAGCACAAGTGGCCTGAGATTTAGAAAATCCTCCAGGAGTGCCCCTGTGCAGGAAAGGTTGAGAACCACTGGCTTAGCTAATATACTTACAGTATGTATATCTACAAATGTGTGTGGGGACTTAGCCAAGATACAAGCCAAAGTATCTTGAAGTGTGAAAGGCTCACTGTAAAGTATTATGACCAAGTAAGTGAGGTTGTGCTTTTCTATAAATCACCAAGAATAACTTTGAAAAACAATATTTAAAGAAAATATGAATATTTGGGTAAAGATATAATATTGCAGATAACCCACCATTGGTAGTATAAATGGTATACAGACAATCAAGCATATAGTAAAGGTATCCTGACCACTTCCTATACCTGATCAGATAACCAGTAATACATGGACCAAACAGATAACCAAGGCCGCTGTGTGCTGGGAGATCCCCCCAGTTAAAGTTAAAAGAAATAGCAACTTGAAAAGCAAGAATCTCAGAGTACTGTAGCTCAAACCAATGAATAAACCAGACACTAAGTTTCCCTTATATCAACTTTTCCAAGCAAAACATAACGGAATGTGAACAAAGTTGTTTTTAAGGGAATAGAAGTGGAGCAGCAAAACATTGGAGGAAATCGGTTACCCAGCTTGGTTAAGCATGGACAGTCACACTAGAAACCAATATCCCAATGGGAATAAACAATTCATTTGATTTGGTATAACTGGTTTATGTGATATTCTGACAAACTATGCTGTAGCCTAGGAACTGAGAATGTTTTAAGTAGGACTTCATTGCAAGATGTATTTTTAACACATTTTTAACCTTGTCTGTAACTGTTACATGTGCCGATGATCATATATTTTCTCTAACTGTCCATAAAATGTCTAAATTGCATGTATAACCACTGTTCATTTAATGCACCCATGTATTATCATAACTCTGTGCACAAGACATACTTAAATACAAGAGGTAACTCTCAATTATTACTTCCTGGTAAAACATTTTATAAATAAATGAATGCTTTAATTCCATTTATTTGAGACATCATTTGAATTTGTTTAGATTCATTGGACTTTACAGCGGGATACAAGTGAGTGTATACATATTGCAGAGCAGGAGCGCCTGAAGAACATAAATAGATAGCAAAATGCATACTAAAAATAACAACACACCCTGGGAACATTAGACACATACTCAACCAGGTATAAAGATGAGCTCATGTGAGCCCTGAATAAAGTATTTTTGCAAAGCAGGACAGTATGTCATCCCTGTAATGCTATAAATATCAGGCTTCTAGGTCAGAAATGGTCATGTCTAGAAACTCAAATGACAATAGCACCTTCACTGATCATGCTCAGACAATGAATACCCTGGTTCTTGGAGATATTTAATGTAGCTGAGCATGAGCTCTTAACTACAGTATTCCGATCTAGATGTTTTGTGCCCATAGTAATTGCCACTTTTGTTTAATAATTAAAACAGCCGTTCATATTGACCCTCCAGCGTTTTCTACTTTGAGAACATACAGATTATTTAGGGCTTTCAGTTCAAACACCCTCCCAATCCAACACATGTGAATTGTTTATGTCATTTTTATAAATTACCTTCCATGGTGGATACATTGGATATTAATGATGGGTGATACACTTGCACAAGCTCTCGATGTATCTGCAAACAATTATACTTAAAAAACCCTGTCAGATTTCAGAAAATAAATATGCAGAGGTCACATAATCTTGATATGCAAGATATTCCCATGACAATTTTTTTTCTAAGCAAAAGTAAGCAAAACAGTTGTTGAAAAATTGCAACATTTTGCTATTCTTCCAAATTTGGGGAAATGAACATCTTTCCCTCCGCAATTTTTTTTATTAATATCACACAAATGTTTGCACGCTACATTGGGACCGGTAAACACATCTCTAGTGGATATAAATGACAAACAGAGTTATAACATTTTCAGCCCAGCTTCCTGACTGAGCTATACACCCTTTATTTTTATGATGCAAGATAAATATTATTTTTGAAGCCTCAGGTCAAAGACATAACCAGTATTTGTCCAAATTGAAGAAAGCACATGTAGATCAGTTTCCCTCCCATGTCCTTCACATACATAATCGGTAATGATTAATCATGTACAGTACTTTATTTTCCAAAGTGTAAGTAATGCAAAGTCATTTTTCTGAAACCAATGTGTCAGAACTTGAACCTGTGCTCTAGCCCTGTAGAAGCAGGGGAGCTCTTACAGAACGATCACATGAGCTGAGCAGCCCTCCTGTTCCCAAGAGTTTATGTTAACTAATCTCTGCCTGCTCGGTTCCACCTGTTTCCATTCAAAACTAATTGGTTTCCGTTCAAAACCATGGTTATGAAATCCTGCTAGCAACGGATTCCAGTTACCAGCGCAATATGGTGCTGACCTTCCTCTCTAGTCTGACCTACTTGTTTTTGCTATCCCTGGCCTGAATTATTATGGATTTCGACCCAGCAAGGTTTAATCTTCTGGTTTCTGCAAGTTCCATGCTCTGAACCTAAACCACGTCTCTGTCTTACTCATTGCTACCATGGCTGCAGACAACTTTCATTGGGGCCAAGGACTAGAGAGTTTCCACTGCCCCACCCCCATGCCCCCCAGTGTTGGCAGCTTTGTGAGAACCCCCCCTCTATCTCTCACACCTCCACCTGCCCCCCACCCTATCTCTCCCCCGCCCTCTCATCCTCTCCTTCCCCTCTCTTACAGCCCCACTTCCCCCTCACACCCACCCCCAACAATCTATCTCTCTCCCTCACACACCTATCTCTTTTCCCCACCTCTCTCACTCTTTCCCCATCACTCTCTCTCCCCGTCCTCCCTACTCAGTGTACTCAATAACCCCCCTCCCCCAATACACAACTCCCCTCTGCCAATACACATAACTCCCCTCCCCAATGCACATAAACCTCTACCCAAAACACATAATGACCCCCCCCCACACACAAATATACACAATGACCCCATTCCCCCAATACATACACACACATCTTACCTTAGGTGGAGGCCTCAGCTGCAGCGCTGAACAGATGCCAAAGTTGGGTCTGACTTCTGGGTGGGACTAACTTCAGGCACATGTGGGGGTCGGCTTCAGTGAAGGGCTTGCCATAACAGGGGAGAGCAGGGGACCAGCAGCCAACAGAGGCCCAGCAGCTGGATGCAAATGTTGGGCACAACTAGCTGCCCACAGTCGCTGGGCCTGGGACAGTTGTCCCAGCTCTCCCCCTATAAGGATCTGTCTGAAACATCCTGGATGCCTACTGACAGGAAGTAATTTCATCTTGTCCGAAACTACCATGGACATCTTGCTTCCTGTAAAATCCTGTCCTTACTCCCTTACTCCCCTGTCTCTGGCCTTTAAATAGCAGGCAGTTGGCCTTGGACTTTGCTTGTGCAAAGTACTTGTTACCTTGTCCTGTCTGAGCTCTGCCTTGCCTTTGTTTTGCCTGCTGCCTGTCTTGGCCTTGGAACTGAAGCTGACAACCCCTCGCCTGCCTCCGGCTTAAAACTTGGAACCAGACCTGACTACCCTTTACCTGCCGCCTGCCTCGACCCCGGAACGGTACCTGACTACTCCCGCATCCCAGGTCTCTGATCCCAGGCCAAGGTCGATGTATTACTCCCTACCTCTGCCCTGTGAGTCCGTATCCTGTCTTGCAGTCAGCAACGTTACACCCCCTTTGGTGGCACTGATTGCTACTGTCTTTAGTCTGTCTGTCTGTCTGTCCTGTTTCTGCCTGCCTCCTTGCTCTGGGCCAGTTCTGCTCCTCTTGCCTTGTTTCACCCACACCTGCCCAATCCTGTTTGCCTGCCCATAATGTTCCTGTCCCTGTTCCTGCTGTACCCAGACCCAGCCTGTTGCCTTGGCTGCTCTGGCCATAAGGATCATCTCTTCCTCTCTCTATAGGCCACCTATACTCTGGCAATACTATTACTAAAAAGAGCTCTAAAATGTGATCCTGTGAGATACCAACCCAGACCATAAACAGTATATAGGATACCAATAAAAATCCAGTTCATATACTATATGTGTACATTCTCATAGGTTTAAAAAAATCATTGGTTATTGGGGCTCCTTGAGAATGGGTGTAAGAACCACAGAATTATAATACCCATTTTAATTATTCTGACTATAAAATAAGCCAGAATAGATGTCTGAAGCAAAAATGCAATGGTGAGGGATCACTTCAATCTTTTATCATGTGTAATCCTAGGTATTACTTACATCAGTGCAATTTAGGATGGCAAGCAGCCAAGTGGCTTACTCGATTACTGGGCTCCATGATTTCAGGCCCACAAAGCCACCAACAGGCCAGTTTTTTTATGAAAACACATACCGAATCAATATGGCTTAGTAATAGTTACAGCCCGGCTAATTGGTTATTCAAGGGTCTGGATAATATGGCACCGCATTTCCACCATGGCAACAGGACATCATATGACATTGCGACATCATGTTACCATGACAACGTGACTACATGGCTGACAACATAGCTGACGCCGCATTGTCATGACACTGCACCGGAGAAGGATATGCTGCGCCGGACAAAGGAAGAAGCCCTGCAAAAGCTCCTGCACCGAGACCTGCGATAATCCCAGCCTGTCCTGCTCCTAAGGACTGAACTTGGTCTCCAAGTGCCACCTATTCTCATTCATCCCATTATCCCGGATGAGTGGAGGTTTATCCCACTCTTCTCCTTCTGCAAGCTCACTGATTCACTAGGCTGCTGTTCAGAGAGATAATCCACGCCCCTCGTACACAGCTGTTTCCTTCTGGTGTGCAGATTAGATCTCCCTTATCCTCATCTATTACACACTGGTTCCACAACAGAGATGAGGACCAGGGAGAGTATAATCTGCACACCAGAAAAAAGTGAGAAGGTAAAAAAAGTACTGCACTCCCACCAGACCATAACATTTCCCTGCCCTTCTCTATGCCAGTGCCTCACTCCCCTGCCCCTCTCCATGCCATACTCAGTACACCTAAACTATGGGCACTACCAGTTGTAATTATTGAAGTGCATGGATCTATATACCAGAACGGAACAACTTGCAGCAGCCAACTCACGCAGCCAATTAGCCACTGAGAACAGCGCACTGCTAAGGTAATTTATTATGGGGTTAACATTAGGGTTTTTATGGTAGGGGTAAAGAGTCAAGGTTAGGGATTTTAGAGTAAGGGTTCAGATTATGGGTTTTAGAGTAAGGGTGCAAGGTTTAGCTATTTAGGGTAAGGGGTTAAGGCTAGGGGTTTTAGGGTAAGGGCTCAGATTATGGGTTTTAGAGTAAGGGCGCAAGGTTTAGCTATTTAATGTAAGGGGTTAAGGCTAGGGGTTTTAGAGTAAGGGGTTAAGGTTTTTAGTGTGAAGCTATGCTTTGGCATTAGGTGTAAGGGGTTAACAGATAAGGATTTCATGTTTGGGGCTTGTAGGAGGACATGTGCAGAGGTACACAATGGAGACTGTTTTAAGGTGAAATGAAAACAAGGCTTTATTGTGCCTGTCACTTTAAACACAGCAAAAGAGAATAAGCCAAACAAAAAACCTATCTCTGCTTTGGAGACTATCTACACATGTAGTTCAGCCCTCTCTGACTGGGTTGGTTAGCTAAGCTATTTACCAGCCCCAAATCATGGAGACATTTATCAATACACATAGACATAGATAATAGTCTTATACGAAAAGTCTTATCTGTTAGCTGGGCTGCTGTAGGGGAAGCTTCTCTGCTCTCTTGGATCCGCACCCGTGTGTGCTAAGGTAATCTCCGGGCTCCAGGTTAGAATCTTGTCCCCTTTGTCTTGTGGTCAGCTTGTCGCTCAAGACATCTGTCCTTCCTTGGTTCAGTCCAGTTGTGGACTAAGGAATCTCTGCTCTGTCTCCTAGTTCAGCTCAGGTGTGAGCTAAGGAGTCTCTCTTCCTGTCTCAGAGGCAGGCTTTTTCTTCCACCTGTAATCAGCCAGGTGGTGTTAGTTAATTGCCTACCAGCAGTTAACCACCACACTGCTGGATTAAAGGCACATTTGTGAACAAGGATAAATCCCCTGTTACAGGGCTGTTAGGGGCTTTTGGAGTAATGGGTAAGGTTAAGGCGTTATCTGTGCGGTTATATGGCTGGCGGAAAGTTGCTGCGGAGGAGTGGCTGCGGCATGTAATCTTAGACCGCTATACACACCGAAGCCAGAGACCCTCAGATTTGCAAGATGACTGCACCAACATCATCCTGCCTCCAACCAAGTGCTGGACAATTTGCCGTCTGATACTGAGGCATAGTCCTGGCGTCTCTTCTAAGACCTTGATTGTCTTACATGCTATTGCAAATCAGCCAATGTACGAGTTGGAAACCTTTTTCTACTAATTTTAAAATATAAAATATTGTTGCACTATATTTGTCTCTCTGTTTAAACGCCTTCTATGTTGGAAGAAAAAAACTATTTCCAGTTCTATGGAGACACACATAAAAGATCAACTATCTACATACAGGAGGGTTTAACCTTCAATACCAATGGTTGAATAAATCTACCATAACGTGAGTGGAACTAATCTTGTCTACAATAAAAAAACAAAGAAGCCCAAAGCTACATCTAATATGACAAAAATACAGTGAAATATCTATATATCTCTTGAAAAAGGGTCATTTAGTTAAACCCTTTGACCAAAGCGTTATAAGACTGCTAGCAACATTGAGGCATGCCCAAATTAGCAGGTCCTAACACTAACTGATTAAAATTCTTATTTATCTCTAAAATCTGGGGTGTAATTACCTCAAATTTGGTCATGCCTTGAGGTGGCTTGCAGGCTTAAAATGCTTTGGCCAAAGGGTTTAACTAAATGACCCTTTTTCAAGAGATATATAGGTATTTCACTGTGTATTTTTGTCATATTGGATGTAGCTTTGGGCTTCTTTTGTTTTTGTTTTCTGTTGCATACATTTAGCCATGCCCAGTAGCACTCCAATTGATGCTGATATACTGTACATATATATTATGTGGTAATTTGGGGGGTTTCTTAGAGCTTCCGGCTATCTGTGTGTTTATGAACTAATCATGTCCATCCAATTATCGATTGATTATTCTAGCAGTATTGCATCATATATATTTTTCTTCACTTATTTTTGTATATCATGGGATATTCTGCGCTCCAAAGTTTCTGTTCTAAGAATTTTGATTAGACTGCCTTCCTGTTTTTACTTCTGTCCATAGTGTAAATTGTGATGAAATAATTTTATGCAGAAGGGTTTATTTATCAGAAGCAAAGAAACAGAAAAAATGCCATGATATACTTTTTTATGCATATTTCTTTTTGTAAAAATGAGCAAATCATACTTTACACCATATGGAAAAAAATAAACTGGTGCAAAAAGTTATAATAAAACGTGCAAACTGAATGTTTAATTTGTGCCCCCTCTCACTATTTTGATTTATTGTACCAACATTCCTAAAGTGCTCTGGGTTTGTACAAATAACAACCACTGAAATTAGTGTCAGCAAAAAGTTACTTTTTGTGTTAAATAGGAAATAGTGAATGTATTACCTTTGTCAATGCGTTCTGAATTTGATCAAAAAAACAACTGTACATTATGTGTCTTCTGACTTTCACACAATTGTTTCTTGTATGAGCAGTTGCCCACATTCTGCCACCAGGTTTTTGGGGTAGGAGACTTATCATACGTGGGGGACCAGGTAAAGTATCTCAGATGCAATCTGATGTAATTCTGGTATTTCCCATTGTTACCCCCCGCCACCCCAATCCTATTGTTTTCAATGGGATTATTTTTTTGTGGATACATCTTGTGCACTTCATTGACTTAGTCCTACAGTTTGTGACATAATTGACGTGTTGCAATTTTTTTATGCCACTTTTGGTCAAATTAAGGGCAATGGTTATTTTATCACTTGATCTCTCCTTTGTACTTTCTCATACCTCATAGTAGTGTTCATGTCCGGTGCCTAAAAATCTAGGATACGCTGTAACTTGAAAGATAAAAAAAATGGCACAAAATAATTAGGGTGAGCTCTGTAAATGGTAACTGCGTGAACAGATATGTAATAGGCTGCTATTAACTGCAAATCTGTGCTTAGAAAATGTCAAACTGTCATTAATTTATAGAATCATGATGATACTAATAAAACTATAAAACATAATTATTATCTCTGGCCTTAGATTAACATGTTTTTGTATGATCTGACAAGTTTTTATTAGAATATCATTAGGTATGTTCACCTTTAAGTGCATTGAGGGTTGCTTTTCCTTATGTTTATAGAGTTGAGTGCATAATACAGCAAACGCACGCAGCCATCTGGAAGGATAGAACCCCCTGTTAAATGACCCAACAATATAACATCAACAGGACCCAGAAACTATGTTTACAAGTCCAGGAGAATGATATCCTATCAAAAGTGAGAGCCAAGAAAAAGGAATTCAGTTTACTTGTGCTATTGCAGTCTTGTATCCAAGGTCACCAGGAAACAGCTGGGAGCTGGAAAAATAAAACACAGTCCTACAAAATAAATGACAGCATTAGGTATAAAACAAAAGGGGCAGAAATCAAGATCCCGAGCATTCGTAAACAAATGCTGAAATGTGGTTATTTCTTTCCCTGCTGAAACATAATGCATAAATCAAAAGGCATTTCTCACAGTAGAAAATAAACATACTGTGTTCGTGAAGTGCATAATGTACAAATGGTTAGACTACAATATTTCGCAATTAATCATGCCGCTCGCATTATATCTAATCCTTTCCTGGAGGGACAGGCAACACATTGCATAAGAATGTGTTGCTAAAGAGTTAAAAATAAAAATTAATTGACATGGTACTGTAGTAGAAAAGGCATTTGGACTCCTAACACAAACACTATCCGTCCAGCGGCACAATGTGCACAGTGGTGCTGCTTCGTACCCTCTACATGTTCTGTAGGATTTTTCGTTCAGATCTATGTTCATACAGTATATAGCGCATCACTACTGTATCTCCAACCTGTGCAGCATCGACAGAGAGGAAATTACTTTTTGGAGATTTAAGTAATTAGTTGATACTTCTACCTCTCCCTGTTTAATTCATGGTACAGTATGTGAATATGCTGAAGCATTTAGGACAGAAAGGGCATATGCTCTGAGATAGTTGGATAACTGTGTGTGTAGCACTGTTGTATGCTGATGTGAAGATCTTATCTTCTCCCCTACATGCCTCCTTCTTGCCCTCTGTGCTACTAAAGCACATCTGAAGAGACCTTTAAGGTCTCTTAGCTTCACCTATGAAAAATTTAATTGGTCCATTAACAAGATTTGCTATAGGATGTCCTTAACCATGACACTCACTTTTATAACCATTTGGGAGATATGAAGGCCTTGAAATTATCGGCTCGTTGGATGGCATGATGCTGGTGTAACCCTTTTCCCCCACCCTAAGAGAGCTTTGGTTCTGGTTACCGGTGTAGTGTTGCTCACCTGTAAGGCTTACAGGATTCTGAGTGTCCGCCGGTGTTAGTGGAGACAGACAGGACAGGCTTTGGATCTGTAGCCCTTATCTTCGGTGCAGCGCCTCCATTCCAACAGGGCCTATCAGAGATAGTTGCAGTCCCTGCAGGAAAACCTCTTTACCTCCCCCTGAAAGACTGCAGCCTCAGGCAGGAGTAGAGCATAACGGTGGTCTTTATTCGTCTGGTACAGCATACCTCACAGCACACTGACATAACACAGCACAATCTCATCTCTGTGTCCCTAGAGCCAACCCAAGAAGCTTGAGGCCCCAGGAGTCTCTCCTTTTCTCCCATGCTCCCTGGTAGAATATGGGGTAGTTGCTTCCACTGCCCTGTGGGAGGGAAGGACTGAAACCAGGTCCCTGGCTCAGCATAGAATCACACACTCTTCCCCCTATGAGGAGAGCACAAGAGAACACACCTCTCTCACTGAGGAGTGAGAGAGACAGAGAACACTGCAGCTCCTTTTTGTTACCAGGGGAGGTTCCCAGGTCTTAGCCCCATTAGGGGCAGTACCTAGGCCTTAGGCACACCCCTGTCACCCTGTCAGCTGTTTACTGAAGCAGGGCATAGATTAACCCTAACACTGCCTGCGCTGGTACCAGGACTTGTGTTATGCAGGGAAATTAGTAGCCCATGGGCATACCTGGTTACATTAGAATTCCATGTTAGTTGGCAGGCCAAGCATGAGCAAGTTTCCTCCCAGGTTTACATTTTTTCAGGGACTAGACTCAGGGCCGACATGATGGCAGAGCTATCAGTGCCAATTCACCAAGCCCCATGGTTACAGAGGTCCCACACTCTTCCCCACAACAATTATACTGGTTGCCGGGGGGAGAGTGCGGGGCCTCTGTAACTCTCTTACCTCCTCCGGCAGCATATCCCGGCATTGCCTCCTACATCTCGTCTTGCATGGTCCCGTTATCATGACTCCGCAATGTCCATGCAGCGTCATGTTGCCATGACAACGGGACATCCTGTAGCATCACGATGTCACGTCCTGTTGTCATGGCAACGCAACATCATTTGACGTCGCGGAGCCATGATGACTGGACCATGCAGGGGGAAATGCCGCCAGATGATGCCGCCCGAGAAGGTAAGAGCCGAGGCCCTGCACATGTCCCTGCACAGAGCCACCCAAACATCAGAGCAGGCCCGGACTAGACTACTACAGATTTTGCAATTATTAGCAAATATAATATTAGTACAGTTATTATTGATAAACAAGTTTTAAACTATAGGTCTGTTATACACTGTATAGTCTGAAAAGCTGGATTGGCTCAAATACTGTAGCTGTGTCAATTAATCACTAAAATCTGTACAATGCCAAAATTGCATGCACTTCCCATACAAATATAGTACATGGTTTAAGGATACTTGTATAATGTCTTTTTTAATGATTAGTGATTTGCGGTTTACTGAGAGTTATAACAATAATAAAGCAATGATATGTAACCTTTCCTGCCCGGCTCATAGGGAGTTTACATCAGTGTATGGCAGTGTTTTTTTCATCCAGGGTTCCTATAAACCTTTGGGTTCCCCAGGTATCCCTTAGGGATTCCCTGCAATTTTCTGGTCATTTGAAATTTGTACCAAATACAGAAGAATTTACAATGCACCTGATCTCCGACGCCCTATTAGTGAGGGCTGGGGTTCCTTACAATGCATCTGTTCTCAGAAGCGGTATTAGAGAGGGTTGGGGTTTCTTACAATGCATCTGTTCTCAGACGTGCTATTAGCGAGGTTTGGGGTTTCTTACAATGCATCTGTTCTCAGACGCGCTATTAGAGAGGGTTGGGGTTCCTTACAATGCATCTGTTCTCAGACGTGCTATTAGCGAGGGTTGGGGTTCCTTACAATGCATCTGTTCTCAGACACGCTATTAGAGAGGGTTGGGGTTCCTTACAATGCATCTGTTCTCAGACGCGCTATTAGAGGGGGTTGGGGTTCCTTACAATGCATCTGTTCTCAGACGCGCTATTAGAGAGGGTTGGGGTTCTTTACAATGCATCTGTTCTCAGACGTGCTATTAGCAAGGGTGGGGATCCGCAGAATTTCACAATACAATTACAGGGTTCCTTAACCATAAAAGGTTGAAAAACACTGGTGTATGGTGTATGTCCACAATAGCTTTGCTTTACCTTGTCTCATAGTGCTGGTGGTGGTCGGCTGGGGATGATAAAGATAGACGCCAGAAGCTTTTATGGTATAACAGCAATCTCCATTCATGTTCCCATGCATGGGAACACATCATTCACATATACAATCAGATTGGCTTAGTTGTACCTTATTTCATCCATTCCGCCATCATTCTTCATACAGTTCTTCCCTGGGTGCCCTCTCTTAACACTCATGAGAGTTGCATTCACTTGTTACTGTACTGACTTCATCTTGTGGATTTTTAGCAACATCCTTATGGTCCCTTTTTCTGTGGGGCCCTGCTGAGATCCTGGCTTGTTCTGTGTACGTTACTATTACTTTCCACCACTGTTGTGGAACTGCCACTTCCTCAGGGGTAAGGAATACTGTAGATGGGGATCCGCTTTTATTGTTGATCCTCTGACATCCTGGGGCATTCTCTGCTCTGCCCACAGTGGCGTGTCTGCATTACCTCTTTGAGAAATGCTCTTATCTTATGGCCATACTATGGGATTCTAATAGATAGGGCACTATCCCTAACTGAAACACGGTAAAAGGGGGGCCTGATTTATACTATAAATGTGGGAAGATATCCCCTATCTGTAATCCCTGAGGCTCCTCTCCTCCTGCCATATTGGAACCTAATTTATGGAACTCTATCTCTTTTTTTTTATACAGCTCCTGTGATACAGTACCTCTGTGTCACCACAGGGTGGTGGTTAACATTCACTGCTCACCATTAACCCCTTGTATTACTCTAGAAAACCCACAGAAGGGGGTTACAGATAAATTCAAGTAGCAGGCTAACCCCTCTTGGGATCACTGTTGAGATCATACCTATTTGACAGTAATACCAATGGCCAATGTGATATATATGTATAGTTTGCACTGTTTGTACCTACTTATACTAACAGTTTGTATTTATCTGTATTTTGAAGCACTCACATTGTTTGTGCGTGCCTTTTTTTTGTAGGTGCTATATGGAAGAGCATTGACCAGCTGCTGGCCGTTAATACCACATCCTTGGGAAGCTTAGTGTTATGCTCATTTTTTCAAAAATATATTTATTTGAGGAACCAACCTCGTGTGTACAATTACATTCATGTTTTACATTGCAAATATATGATGTATACTTTGTGGTACGACCGTCATTTCACCTTAAGGAGGTACAGCACCGAAAATCTTAATTTATTTATTTTCCCATGCTTTTTTTATTTTCTATGTAAGCCTATGTGAACGAATAATCACCTGGTGCTCTAAATGTGAATATAATATACAGATATGCTCTAGTGAAATATCAATAAAAAGTGAAAATATATATTGTGATTCAAACCGTGATTTATAAATTGTGACTTTAAACTATAATCGATACATTTGTGAATCAAATTACAAATAATTAAAAAAAAACTGTTTTGCAGCTCTGGAACCAGAAAGAACCATCCTCTGTAGTTCTGGAAGTTGCTGTCTCAAAAAGGGGAGGGGAGAGCAAAACCAGGAAATAGAAAGAAATACAATATAGTGCAATATTGTTTAAGTAATGTGAACAATGCGAATAATCATGAGTCTCTAAAATGCTCCCTCACGTGGCCCATAAAGGTTTAAGGGCATAAAGGGTATGAAGCCCTGATGAATTCTCCTTTGCTGAGCTTGTAATCCCTTACGGAATGGAGTATTTACAAATGTGGCTCGTATTTCCACAGGATAGAAAGAGAGCAATAATGGTGCAGAGCATAATTAAAACTTCTCGCAAATGCACACTTACAATAAAAAAGGCTCTTTAAAGTGATAGGTAGGTAAGTATAAGTAAACGGAGACTAGTTACATAGTTACATAGTTACATGGTAGATGAGGTTGAAAAAAGACATAGGTCCATCAAGTTCAACCTATGCTAAATTTAGACAACAGATACTTTATTCTATATCTATACTTATTGATCCAGAGGAAGGCAAACAAAAAACCCCATTAAGGGGAAAAATTAATTCCTTCCTGACTCCAAGAATTGGCAATCGGATTAATCCCTGGATCAACATCCTTCCCATGTATACTTATTTGGTATATCCCTGTATACCTTTCCTATCGAAAAAGATGTCCAACCTTTTTTTGAACACATCTATTGTATCTGCCATCACAGTCTCATGGGTAATGAATTCCACATTTTAACTGCCCTTACTGTAAATAACCCTTTCCTTTGTTGCTGGTGAAATTTCCTTTTCTCCAACCTTAAGGGATAGCCCCGAGTCCTTTGTACTGCCCGTGGGATGAATAGTTCTTTTGAAAGCTCCTTGTATAAATATATTGCTCCTTGCTCCAAATATATTTGTATATAGTTATCATATCCCCTCTTAGACGTCTCTTTTCTAATGTAAATACATCTAATTTAGCTAGCCTCTCCTCATAAGTTAGAATGTCCATCCCCTTTATTAATTTGGTGGCTCTTCTCTGCACTCTCTCTAGTTCCATAATGTCTTTTCTTAGGATTGGTGCCCAAAATTGTAATCCATATTCAAGGTGTGGTCTTACTAATGCTTTGTAAAGGGGCATAATTATGTTTTCTTCCCTTCCATCCATTGCCTGTTTGATGCAAGATAAGATCTTGTTTGCCTTTGCAGCTACTGCTTGACATTGGGCACTATTGCTAAGCCTGCTGTCTACAAGCACTCCTAAATCCTTCTCCATCAAGGATTCCCCCAATATATCTCCATTTAATTTGTAAGTCGCCTTTTTATTCTTGCATCCCAAATGCATAACCTTACATTTATCTGTATTAAACCTCATTTGCCATTTACCTGCCCACGTTTCCAGTCTCTCCAAGTCCTTCTGAAGAGAAATTACATCCTGCTCTGATTCTATTACCTTACACAATTTAGTATCATCAGCAAAGATGGAGACTTTGCTCTCGATCCCAAACTCAAGGTCATTAATAAACAAGTTAAAAAGCAGGGGTCCCAGTACCGATCCTTGAGGTACTCCACTCACTACTTTAGCCCAACCTGAAAAAGTTCCATTTATGACAACCCTCTGTTGTCTGTCCTTTAACCAGTTTTCAATCCAGGTGCATATATTATTACTGAGTCCAGCTTTCTTTATTTTGTACACCAACCTCTTGTGTGAAACCGTATCAAAAGCCTTTGCAAAATCTAAGTAGACCACATCAACTGCATTACCCTGATCTAAATTCCTACTTACCTCCTCAAAGAAACAAATAAGGTTAGTTTGGCAAGATCTATCCTTCATAAATCCATGCTGACTATTACTAATAATTTTGTTTTCCATTAGGTATTCCTGAATATTATCCCGTATTAAACCTTCAAGTAGTTTCCCTACTATTGAAGTCAGGATCTAGCTCCCTTTTTAAATATAGGCACCACATCTGCTTTACGCCAATCTTGTGGTACTGAGCCTGTGGAAATGGAGTCCTTGGATATTAAATATAATGGTTTTGCTATTACTGAGCCTAACTCCTTGAGAACTCTTGGATGTATGCCATCGGGGCCAGGTGCCTTATTTACTTACATTTTTTCAAGTCGCTTATTAACTTCTTCCTCAGTTAACCAATTGGTCATTAATATGGAGGTTGTGGCTTCCTCCTGTGGTGCTACTATTGAACTTGATTCTTCCCTGGTAAACACAGAGGCAAAGAATTTGTTTAATATTTCTGCTTTTTCCTTATCTCCAATAATCCGCCTACCCATCTCACACTAAAAGGGTCCTATATTTTCTTTTCTCATTTTATTGTTATTAAGGTACTTAAAGAACTTTTTAGGGTTGACCTTACTTTCTATTGCAATCCTTTTTTCATAATCCATTTTTGCTAATTTGATTGCCCTTTTGCAATTTTTGTTACATTCCTTATAATTCTGAAACGATGTCTCTGTCCCTTCTGACTTAAAGAATCTAAACGCCTTCCTCTTCTGTCCATTTCCTCCCCTACCTGTTTATTTAGCCACATTGGTTTTGACTTATTTCTTTTATACTTATTACCCAAGGGTATACATTGATAAGTGTGCTTTTCTAACAATGGGCCTCATGCAGTAAGGCCCGATAAAATCTTTTCGCCAAGTGTGGCGGATAGGTGGGGGTTCGGCGTTTTTTTGGCGATTTGCCCTCACAGTATTCAGTAAGGGCCGAATCCTTCCGATCCCTGCCGAAGCACTGCGAAAGCAAAGCTGCCGATGAGCCTGTGCCGATACAGGCTGGCTCTCGATAAGCCTTCCGATAGGCCTTGTCTGCCGATAGATGTTTGCAGCAGAGAGAGACAAGCCGCTCTCTCAGCGCAAACATCGGCAACAAATAAAGTATTTTTAAACAACTTTTATTCATAGTGTACATGTGCAGGGGGTCTCCGGAGTTGAACCGCATTGTTTTCAGGTCCGGGGACCCCCTGCTTCCCGAGATACAGACCAAGTACAAGTAGTTTACATGTTATGCTACATGTATACACTGTAAAAGCAATGTTTTAAGTGGCATTTGAGCCTTCAGATTGAATGATTAAATGAGATTTGGTTAGGAAATTGCTTTTTAATTCATTGAGGATGTTATGCATAAGTGGTGTTGCCATTGCAGGATGGCTTCACCCCTTAATTACCTTTGAGGTTAGTACCCGATAAGGTGATTAAGGGGTTCATTGGTATGTTAATGTAATTGAGATGTATTGCCTATTTATTATTTTGGCAACGGACCCCAAGGATGATGCTGGCGACGGAGCCTTCTTATTGATAAGGTTAGTAGAATTTTCTTTATTTTATTACGGTATGTAATGTGTTTAATAATGGCCAAATAATGTATTATCCCTATGTGGATAATAGTTATTTGGCACATTATTGTACTGTATGTGCTGGGGGAGGGGGTATTGGCCCCAAGGGTATTTGGTAGGACTCCCCTGTGGGTAGTGGGTGAGGGTGGTTGGGGGGGGTTAGTGGGGGAGGGTATGTGGGTGATGGTGGGTTAACCCCTTAATGACTGTAGCGGTTAATAACCGCTATGGTGATTAAGGGGTTAGGGGACATTACATTGGATGTTTTAATTCTTGTGTCTGTTTTGCAGAAGCGGATGGGGCATGGGCAGGATGAAGATGAGGATGGCCTTCATCGTGGCAGCCAGACATGGGTGGTCAGTACTATATGTATTTAATGTATTTATTGTTGTGTATGTATTTTAAATGGACAACTGCACTATTATCCATTTGTGGATAACAGTCATT
Organism: Ascaphus truei; assembly: GCF_040206685.1. Taxonomy (NCBI): domain Eukaryota; kingdom Metazoa; phylum Chordata; class Amphibia; order Anura; family Ascaphidae; genus Ascaphus; species Ascaphus truei. The sequence continues at coordinate 362,867,265 of NC_134484.1, read as the reverse complement.
GTGCCCATTACTATACTGTATGTTAGGGGGGTATAGGTGTTGTTGGGGTCATATATATATATATATATATATATATATATATATATATATATATATATATATATATATATATATTATATATATATATATATATAATATATATATATATATATATATATATATATATATTTATTTATTTATTTAGTTAGTGTGGGGCTGGTGTGTGTATTTTTTATTATTGTGGGTAGTGGGGTGGGTGAAGGGGGTATTAGCCCCAACGGTGGTTGTTTAGGGCTTGCGGGTGGGTAGCGGGAGGCCTTAACCCCTTCATGACCGTAGCGGTATTAACCGCTACGGTCGTGAAGGGGTTAAGTGCCCCCGCAAGCCCCCCGCAAGTCCTAAACTCACACCCAGGGCCAAATACCCCCTTCACCCACCCCCGCTAGCCACAATAAAGATGGCACGGTGGTTAACCCCTTCATTGCCTTAGCGGTTAGCCGCTAAGGTAATGAAGTGGCCTTTAAATGCATTTTTCCTGCCTCGGATGCATGCCGGGGGGTTCCGGTGCGGGTATCAGCTCCGGAGACCCCCGGCATCAATCACAGGCAGGAAAAAGGGCAGATTTTTTCTAAGTGTCGCCCCGGCCGATGCTTCTCCTCCAGCAAGTTGCCAACTTTAGTTGGCGGGACAGATTGGCCATAAAATCTCCAATCTGGAGTGCCGATCAGCACCGAAAAGCTGATCGGGGCTTCCTGAATTCAGCCGGGTTCAAAAAGTGCCGATAAGTGGCTTATCGGCAGCCATCTCCCGATAAGTTCTTATCGGGAGGAAAAGTTGCCGATAATTCCCACTTATCGGCGCTTACTGAATCAGGAAGGAAAAAAATGGCTATAAAATGCCGAAAAAGCCTTATCGGGCCTTACTGCATGAGGCCCAATGTTTTAAAGACTGCCCATTTATCTTCTACATTTTTCCCTGCAAAAACATCATCCCATTGTATTACTACTAGATTAGACCTCAGTTTATTAAAATTTGCCTTTCTAAAGTTTAAAGTCTTTGTTGAACCCAAGTAATCTGTTTTTTGATAATTTATTTAAAAGAGACCATGTTATGATCACTGTTACCCAAATGTTCCAGGACTTGAATATTTGTTATTACTTCTACATTGTTTGATATGACCAAATCCAGAACTGCCCCTCTCCTGGTTGCTTCCTCAATAATTTGGGTCATATCATTATCTTTAAGCACCCCCAAAAACCTGTTTCCTTTTGTTGTAACGCTAATCTCATTGCCCCAGTCTATGTCTGGATAATTAAAATCCCCCATTATGCAAACATGACCCAGTTTTGATGCCTTCTCCATTTGCAAATGTATTTTAGCTTCCTCAATCTCACAGATATTTGGTGGTTTTTAGCATATTCCCACAAACTACTGCTCTACTGCTCTACTGCTCTACTGCTCGGGAACAAATTCTCACTGCAGCTGCAGAGATGTTCTGGCGCCATCAGCTGATCGCGACACCGGCATCTCCTCTGATCATGCATTGACGTCTCCATTCTCCAATTGGTAACTGGTGGCTGATGACGAGTTTCGCTTCGTCAGGAGTCAAACCTGTGCTTGATTTGAGTTTTCTTTGCCCATGATTATTGTTTTGGACTTTGTGCTTCTTCCCAGTCTATTGGTGCTACCCCCCCCCCCCTTATGGAAATATCCTCATTTTTCTTTTAGATCTAACATTTTACAAAGACGTAATCCCTTTTGGTATAGATATACATCTACCCGACCATATAACATTTATCAAACTAATTTATAATCAAACATTTCTATAATTCAACTGGTAGTGTTGAGACATCAGTTTCTCTTTATTGAGATTTGTGGTTAGATTTTCTGAATATTTTTTTCCAGAGTAGTCCGAGTGGGTATATGTACTTCTGTAACTAAGGATGTCATATGGGCAGGCATTACGGTTCTAGACATTTGGATCCTGTGTTGTCCTTTAGGCCTAAATTTGTCCCCTCTAAAAAAACAGTTAGATCTCCTCAGGAAGTCATTTGTCATCCTAAATCTGTCTAAGCGCATTTCTATTCTGTCTATGGTCATTAATTTATATAGTACTGAGTGTAAGGTTTCCATAGATGGCTGGTTGGGAGCCAGCCAGTCTATCATAATTACTTTCCTTTCTGCTAGTAGTATTAGCTCCGTGGGTCGTAAAGCAGTCTCATTAATTTGTCTTCTGGTTAACCATGGGTCTGTTTTTGCAAAGATTAGTGGGTTTGGGTCTTTCACCCACGAAGTCCTGAACTTAGTATTTATAAATTGTCGTACTAGGTCACAGTATGTTGAAATATATTTACATGTCCAATGACAATGTTTGAGGTCTACTTTTTTCCCCTTACACTTAACGCATATTGTGTGTATTCCGTCCTTGTAAAGTCTATATACTGTAAGCTCTATGTGTTATTTTAAACTGCATTTCCGTCCAGGTCTTGGAGGGTATAACTTATTGGGATCTAGTACCACAATTTATAAATATTAAGTTCAGGAACTCGTGGGTGAAAGACCCAATATATATACAGTGGTGTGAAAAAGAAAGTACACCCTCTTTGAATTCTATGGTTTTACATATCAGGACATAATAACAATCATCTGTTCCTTAGCAGGTCTTAAAATTAGGTAAATACAACCTCATATGAATATTACACGTGTCATGATTTATTTAACAAAAATAAAGCCAAAATGGAGAAGCCATGTGTGAAAAACTAAGTACACCTTATGATTCAATAGCTTGTAGAACCACCTTTAGCAGCAATAACTTGAAGTAATCGTTTTCTGTATGACTTTATCAGTCTCTCACATCGTTGTGGAGAAATTTTTTCCCACTCTTCTTTACAACGTTGCTTCAGTTCATTGAGGTTTGCGGGCATTTGTTTATGCACAGCTCTCTTAATATCCAGCCACAGCATTTCAATCGGGTTGAGGTCTGGACTTTGACTGGGCCATTGCAACACCTTGATTCTTTTCTTTTTCAGCCATTCCGTTGTAGATTTGCTGGTGTGCTTGGGAACATTGTCCTGTTGCATGACTCAATTTCAGCCAAGCTTTAGCTGTCGGACAGATGGCCTCACAATAGACTCTAGAATACTTTGCTATACAGAGGAGTTCGTGGTCGACTCAATGACTGCAAGGTTCCCAGGTCTTGTGGCTGCAAAACAAACCCAAATCATCACCCCTCCACAACCGTGCTTGACAGTTGGTATGAGGTGTATGTGCTGATATGCTGTGTTTGGATTTCGCCAAACATGGCGCTGTGCATTATAGCCAAACATCTCCACTTTGGTATTTTCTGTCCAAAGGACATTGTTCCAGAAGTCTTGTGGTTTGTTCAGATGCAACTGTAATGCTTGCGCTGCCCAGAAGCACGACAGGACCCCGGTACTGAGGTGGGGAAGTATAGAACCACGCACGCACAGCAGCGGAAGCATGCCTGGCAGGCGGATTGTCAATGTAGCCGAGTCTGTGTTGGAGAGTGTGGATTAGTCCTGATACTTGCCAAGGTCTTGGGATTGAGAGGTCAGAATTGTCAATGTCCATTAAGCCATGGTCTGGGGTTGGAGAGGTCAGAATCGTGGAAGTTCATAAAGCCGTTGTCTGGGTTAGAGAGGTCAGCAGAGTCGAGGGTAAGCTGGGTTTCAAAGTCCTGCCGGGTTGTTACACGTAGAATCCAAACTGCAAGAAACACAAGACAGAAGCAAGGCACAACGAATGCAAGATCTCAAGGCTACAACAAGTTATGCTCAGCAAAGCAGGAAGGGAATTGCAGGGTATTTGTAGCACACAGGAACCAGTAGCAAGGAAGGCGGAGCGGAGGCGCGGCCTCTGCGGAGGCAAGGATTGGCTGCAGGAGACAAGTGGGCTAGATGAGAACTTAGAAGAAGAAGAAGGCACTCGGTCTTACTCAAAAGGAGGTTTAATATGCCATAAAGTCCAACATTTCGGCAGTCAAATACTGCCTTTCTCAAGGTGAAGGCCTTCACCTTGAGAAAGGCAGTATTTGACTGCCGAAACGTTGGACTTTATGGCATATTAAACCTCCTTTTGAGTAAGACCGAGTGCCTGCTTCTTCTTCTTTGTACTGGAACATTTGGGACTACAGGAGCTCCCCAGGACCAGCGCACCGGCAGCTAAGTACCCCACCTCTATTACCATTGATATTGAGTGTGTGTCTCATCCTCTGTCTAGATGAGAACTTGCCACACGGTTGGGGAGCGGTGCACGGTGTCACGTGTGCACGCCGCGCATGAGAGAAATGTGACGCGTCCGAGGAGGCGGAGCTAAGCTCTGTGGCACACTAGAAGAGGTGTGCACCTGTTCTGTAAGTAGAGCGGGGGTGCGCTCACGCACTGGTGCCAGAACGGAGGTCTGTGCTGGGACACATCCCCGATTCCTTACAGCAACTTTGCAAACCTAAGCCGTGCTGCCATGTTCTTTTTAGAGAGAAGAGGCTTTCTCCTGGCAAACCTTCCAAACAAACCATACTGGTTCAATCTTTTTCTAATTGTACTGTCATGAACTTTAACATTTAACATGTTAACTGAGGCCTGTAGAGTCTGAGATGTAACTCTTGGGGTTTTTTTTGCAATTTCTCTGAGCATTGCAAGGTGTAAGAGACGTGTTCAGAGGTACGCAATGGAGACCGTTTACAGTGAAACTGAAATTAGGCTTTATTGTGCCTGTCCCTTTAACACAAAAAGAAAACCTACTCCACTTTGGAGAATATCTACACATGTAGTCCAACCCTCTCTAACAGGGTGGTTAGCAAAGCTAATTTCCAGACCCAAATATATTTACATTTATACAGATATACAACAGTCCCATAAGAAAGTCTTATCTGTTCCTTGTACCTGTAGGGGAAGGCTTCTCTGCTCTCCTGGGTCAGCACCCTTGTGTGCTAAGGCAATGTCTGTCCAGGTGTAGAGGTCTGGTTCCCTTGTCTTGCTATCAGTATACAGTCCAGTCCTTCTGCAGCTCAAGACATCTGTTCCTCTGGTCAGTCCAGTGAAGACTAAGGAAAAATCTGTCTGTGCTTCCTTGGTTCAGCCCCCAATTGTGAGACTAAGGAATCCCCTTTCTGTGTCTCAGAGCAGGCTTTTTCTGACAGAGCTGTTATTAGGCAGGTGGAGTTGGTTGATTGCACACCAGCAATTAACTAGCACACTGTTGGATTAGAGGCAAGTTGCTTTAACAGAGATATGTCCCTGTAACACACGGTCTGACCTTGGGGTGAATTTGCTGGACGTCCACTCCTGGGAAGATTGACAACTGTCTAAATGTTTTCCACTTTTGATTAATCTTTCTCACTGTAGAATGATGGACTTTAAATTGTTTGGAAATGGCCATATAACCCTTCCCAAATTGATGGGCAGCAACAATTGCTTCTCTAAGATCATTGCTGATGTCTTTCCTCCTTGGCATTGTGTTAACACACACCTGAGTGCTCCAGACTAGCAAACTGCTAAGGCTTTGGCTTTTATAGAGGTGGTCACACTTTTGCTGATGATCAATTAATCAAGGGCATTTGATTAGCAGCACCTGGCTGCTACTTAGCATCTTAATTCCTACAGAAGCAATAAGGGTGTACTTGGTTTTTCACACATAGCTTCTCCATTTTGGCTTTATTTTTGTTAAATAAATCATGAAACGGTGTAATATGTCATGTGTTGTTGTTCATCTGAGGTTGTATTTACCTAATTTTAAGACCTGCTAAGGAACAGATGATTGTTATTATGTTAAACCATAGAATACAAAGAGGGTGTACTTTCTTTTTCACACAACTGTGTATATGTATGTATATATAGACAGTGCTTGACAAATCCCCCAAAAATCTACTCGCCGAACCCAAAAATCTACTCGCCATCTAGTCCCGTCCCCAACCCTGCCCCTAGTCCCGCCTAACCCCGCCTCTAGTCCCGCCCCAGTCCCTAGTCCCGCCCCGCTTAAAAAAATACATAAATAAAATAAATTCCTAATAAGAACATTCGTTTTTGACATAAGTTTATTTATTGTATTACATTATACTACAATTAGTCCTGGTTACGTGTGTGTTTTTGTGTGTGTGTGTGTGTAAATGTCAGATTTAGAAAAAAAAGCCAGATGTGAATGACTAGTTTCCTGAACCCCTTAACCAGTGTCTGGATGCCCCCACTTCCCAATATTTAAAGCAGCAATCTCGCCTGGGATCTTACCTGATCCGCAGTACCTCAATGTCCAGGTGCCCTCATTCTTGCAATGTTATACATTGGAGGGGAGGCGTTCCTTACCTGTCTTCTGGGTTAGGGGGACTCCGATGTCTCCCGTTTGAAGCTTGCGTCAGATCTGGAAGAAAGCAGTATATGTTATTTCGGTGTAGTATAGGGCTGTTAAGATATATAGGGTAAATAAGATATCCAGATCCAGAGTGTGAGACAGACAGACAGAGTGTGGGTGAGAGACACACACACAGAGAGAGGGTGAGAGAGAGTCAAAGAGAGAGAGAGAAAGTCAGATAGAGAGAGAGAGAGTGTCAGAGAGAGAGAGAGAGTCAGATAGAGAGAGTCAGATAGAGAGAGTCAGATAGAGAGAGTCAGATAGGGAGAGTCAGATAGATAGAGAGAGAGAGTCAGAGACGGTCAGAGAGAGAGAGAGGATCAGAGACAGAGAGAGAGAGAGAGGGTCAGAGACAGAGAGAGAGGGTCAGAGACAGAGAGAGAGGGACAGAGAGAGAGGGACAGAGAGAGAGGGTGATTGGGTGGGGTGATGGGGTGACGGGGCGATTGGGTGGGGTGACGGGGTGGGGTGACGGGTGACTGACGGGGGGTGGGGTGACTGACGAGGTGATGTGATTGGGTGATTGGGTGACACTTCTGGTATCCTACACCTACACACACACGCACGCACGCACACACTCACACTCTCCTTTTCTCTCTCATACATACATACACACACACACACACACACACACACTCACACTCTATCTCTCTCTCTCACACACACCATGTCACACACACACACCCAGCATGTCACACACACCCACACACAGCATGTCACACACACACACACACACACCCAGCATGTCTCACACACACACACCCAGCATGTCTCTCACACACACACACACCCAGCATGTCACACACACACACACACAGCATGTCACACACACCCAGCATGTCACACACGCACCCAGAATGTCACACACACACACACACACACACACACACACACCATGTCACACACAGACCCAGCATAGTACACACACAAAGACAGACACAGCACCCGTTGGACACAAGGGAGGGGGTGAAGGGAGGGCGGGCTGTGGAGATGGTAATGCATGAGGCAGGGGGAGTACATACTTCCTCTATAAACAGCCCTGGAAAGGTTTGAGGACGTCACTGCTCCTGCTCATACATACATACACACACACACAAGCCAGCCAGCCCAGGCGCTCCACACACAGACCCAGCATAGCACACACACACCCACCCAGCATGTCACACACACACACAGCATGTCACACAGACCCAGCATAGCACACACACACAGACACAGACACAGCATCCATTGGACACAAGGGGGGAGGGAGGGCGGGCTGTGGAGATGGTAATGCATGAGGCAGGGGGAATACTTACTTCCTCGTATAAACAGCCCTGGAAAGGATGGCGGACGTCACTGCTCCTGCTCATATAGAGCAACCCCCTCTCCCCCCCCCCCCCAAATAAAAAAAAGTCTTGGCAGCGGGCCAACTCGCATCAGGCCAATCAGAGAAGGGGGTTTTTTTTTCTCGGCTTGAGCAGGGGAAAATTGAAGGAGAACCGCATGCGTTGCAGGGGCGGCCATTACAGCTCGCCACCGGGCCAAATTCAATCGCTCCTGGCGAGTGAGCAACCGGATTTGTCGAGCACTGTATATAGATATATAGATGAACAGCCAGCACTCCAATGAAGCACAATAGGGTAGGTGCATGTCCCATAATTAGTAGATAAACATACAATACCATTCCCATGGGAATCAGCAGACAGCACTCAGGTTAAGATTTGTAGAATATATATATTGTAGAAAAAACACAAATCACCAATGTTTCGGACCAGAAATGGGACCTTCCTCTGGGTGCGCACTACCCTGAGGAAAGTCCCGTTTGTGGGTCTCTTTCCAGGACTGAAATGAAGATTGTGTGGAACCAGCAATATATGTGGAGTTCCCTGGAATCAGTAAGTATCTCGAGATTGTGTATGAAAGTTTATATTTTTTCCTTACTGTTTTCCAAGTTACTATAGTCCATCCCATGTGTAGTCTCTCGCTTAATGATGTTTGGGGGGAGAACAGACTTTCTAGTTCCAGGGAGGAGTAGTAGTTTGTATCTAAGATCTCTTTGCATCCAAGTGACCTACGTGTCTCATTGCACATTCTATATTATAGTTTCTTACCGTATTGTCTGTAGTTTCCATACACTATTCTGCTTCTCTCGGAGCACCACAGGAACCCTATCATTGCTTTACGTAGTTCAGTAATAGCTGCATGTTTTAGTTAGGGTGACCACCCGTCCCCTTTTGCTGGGACAGTCCCGGTTTTTCGAGAGCTGTCCCGGTTTCCTGTGTGTCCCAGAAATGTCCCGGGTTTTCCTCAATGTGTCCCCTTTTTTTTTTTGTCGCCGGCAGTGCGCGAGTAAGCTGCGGTGCGCTGTGCGTGGTGCGCGAGTCTGCGGCGGCGTGGAGGA